>NW_028281794.1:0-52500 GCF_059751285.1 Brachycentrus maculatus
CTAGTTATTTTATTACATCTCCCCCCTTGGGGATGAAAATTCATAGTAAAATTTTCACTCGTCCTCCGGATCATCTTCTTGTATAAGTTTAGTGATATGATAAAGTTTTTTTTTTTTTTTTTTCTTTCTTTCTTTTTTCCTTCTTTTTTTTCTTTCTTGTTTTTTTTCTTTCTTCCTTTTTTTTCCTTTTTTTTTCGTTCTTTTTTTTTCTTTTTTTTTGTATTTTTTTTTTTTCTTGACCCTTTTAAAGTAGACACAGTTTTTCTCAATCCATTTGTTTTTTTCTTTTGAATTCCTTCATTTTTATTCAGATCTCTTAAAGTATCTTCTAATATAACCAAATGTACAACTTTTAATTGTTCATCTGCATTTTTATTCGATTCTAAAACTGGATTCCGGCTTAGACAATCTACTTCTAAATTCTTCTTTCCTGGAGTATATTTTATTTCATCTTTCGTAGAAGTTTTTTCTACTTTATTTTTATTTTCATTTTTCAAGCACTGTTTCTGTGTTATTTGTATGTCTTCATTTTTATTCTGATCTTTTGAAATATCTTCTAATTTAACCAAATTTACAACTTTTAATTGTTCATCTGCATTTTCATTCGATTTTAATACTGGATTCCTGCTTAGACAATCTACTTCTAAATTCTTCTTTCCTGGAGTATATTTTATTTTATCTTTCGTAGAAGCTTTTTCTACTTTATTTTTATTTTCATTTTTCAAGCACTGTTTCTGTGTTATTTGTATGTCTTCATTTTTATTCTGATCTTTTAAAATATCTTCTAATTTAACCAAATTTACAACTTTTAATTGTTCATTTGCATTTTTCTTCGATTCTAATACTGGATTCCTGCTCATACAATCTGCTTCGAAATTCTTCTTTTCTGGAGTATATTTTATTTTATATTTTGTAGAAATTTTTTCCACATTATTTTTATTTTCATTCTTCAAGCACTGTTTCTGTGTGATTTGTAAATCTTCATTTTTATTATTAATCTTATCATCGTCCTTTGTTTCAAACCAGCATGTTGCTTCAGGGTGATATCGAGTTCCCTTATTTAATTTTTCACAAATCTTACATGGACTTTTATCTTTAATTTTATCACTAGTTCTTAGATTTCCACGTCTTCTTTGATTATCTTCTAATCGTTTTCTTTGATCATCTTCTAATTTTTCTCTCTCACTCCGAACATATTGTAGTAATTGTTTTAATACATCTAATGTTTCATAATCCATTTCCATATTAACAAAATTGTCGTTTTATAACGTGGTAATATTTTTCTTTTGTAAATTGCGTGTAAATAATATGTAAAGTGGGTGTATAATAATAAAATAAACAATGTGTTGCTTTGTAATTAAAGTTTATTCTTAATTTATCTTTATAATAATTTTTATATCTATCTATCTATCTATCTATCTGATTCTGACAGTTAATAATATTATCGGAAGTCTTTTGTTTAATTCTGAGCGACGCATGCGGCATCTGGTGGTAGAACTGTTTTATGTAGGTACTTTTTGTAAGTACTTAATAAAATGTATAGGTAGGTACCTAGTTATTTTATTACATATATATATATAAATATATATATATATATATATATATATATATATATATATATATATATATATATATATATATATATATATATATATATATATATATATATATATATATATATATATATATATATATATATATATATATATATATATATATATATATATATATATATATATATATATATATATATATATATATATATATATATATATATATATATATATATATATATATATATATATATATATATATATATATATATATATATATATATATATATATATATATATATATATATATATATATATATATATATATATATATATATATATATATATATATATATATAGAGAGAGAGAGAGAGAGAGAGAGAGAGAGAGATGTAGAGAACTATTTTTAAGCAGGGACCCTTTTATTTGGTTTTCAATCATGGGTAGAATGGTGAATGTTACACGTATATAAATAACAAATAGTTAGCAATGTAATTTTCTAGACTTCCGAATTCTTCTTCATCTATGTTAAGATGTCAAAAATGTGTAACAACTTAAGTATTTCGACACACTCAAAATATTGTGACCTTAATATTTGCAAACAATATTAAGGGTACAGTTTTTAAATAAAATCTTATTAATTTTAAATAATATGTTCAAAATAGATTTTTCCATGAGTTCATCTTCCAATGGATCGCATTTCAACGATGAATTGGATGTTCACGTCAAAAATGATGTAACTCTAAAACCTATTTGATAACGCCCAACTTATTTCTTTGCCTTTGTTGATCGACTACCAATGAAACACCCTTAATAAAGAAAGTAGGTAAAGCTCGAAAATAAAGTTCAAGTGATTAAAGTGATAAGTTGCAAGTTTGTTTTTCAATTGATTGCCAGATGATTGTCTAGAGTTCCAACAAGAGAAACTTGGCTTGTGTATTTACAATCCTTTGAAAATTAATATTTGTCACCAAATCACAAAAGAGATAAATTTTTCAATCTAGCCAAAATCCTTTTCAGAAGTAAGTATTTTCTTCGCAGACTTTGAAACCCAAAGTCATAAAACTGTATTGTGATAGAGGACCACAACACTTTAACCTTCGCCTTATCTCGGTAAAAACAAAGTGAAAAGTTTCAAAGATTTATATTTTTCCGTAACACTTTTCAGGAGTCAAACGCTAAAGCTTCTTTACAGACTGAAAGGTTGAAAGTTTATTAAAATTTAAATTATTTTAGTCGGTTGTAAATACTTTACGCTAATTTCAGCGAAGGAATAATGAATTTTAAACAAGCTTAAACTATTACTTTAAGAATGTTGCTTAAATTAAGTAAAATATCGCCATTTAATGAAAGAGTTTAATGTTTAATCATCACCTGAACGCTATGAATAAATTATTTTAATAAAAATTTAAATTTTTTTCAATTTCTTTTTTATTAAAACAATTTATATATCGCATAATTTATAGGTCAGAAGTCAAGAAGATTAATCTGCAAGTATTTACGAAGCTATTGAAGAATGTGAAAGAGGTGAAGATTTTATGAATAACCTATTAGTGTAGCGTTCTATTTTCTCTACCTAGAAGCGGTGAGGTTGTTAGTAAGTGAGCTTTATAATAAATGACAATACGCGTAGTTTGTATATGAGTGGTGCTATTGACAGTAGTGAGGCTTCACAACGCTTAAGCATATATGGTTTATGTACAAATTGTATGACATGGTTGATTTTCCACCATCATTCGTGCATGTTTTCATGTAGTAACGTGTTTGGCATATTTTCACTGGCTCATAAAGCTTACAGCTAGTCTTTCATTAGAGAATCGTACAGTAAACTTTCTTTGCAACTATTTGCGGGTTTTCTAAGATGAAAGCTGCATTTATCATTTGTCTTGCTTATTATGTATAAGGTTCATAGATCAATCAGTGGATTTTGTTTGCTTTCAACCTAAAATACTTTTCAATTTATTTTATGTCGAAAACAGGAGAGATAATCTATCGTACGCTAATCAGGACTTTCACAGCATTCGGTCAATGCTGAGAAGAATTTTTTTTAAGGCTGGAATATCTTACAAATATTAACTTTATTTTTGGAGTACTATTTTCAAAAATTTTGAATCCCGTTTTGGGTGGAAGTTAAGAACACTGAAATAATAATTATTAAAATGGTTTTGAAACCATTTAAAAAAGAAATGTTAAATCAATGCCAACCAAGAAGTTTTGATAGATTGAAGACTTCGCACCAGTTTTTTTTGTTTATATAAGTAAAAACCAATTTTTGGCCAAAAGTTAAAACATAAATGTACTTACTCAAATGAGGTTGAATATTTTTATTTTTCCTAACTAGATTTTTTTTCAAAATGCAAAATTTAACGCTTTACAAAATTTTTTTTTCGAGTAAAGGAAAATTTTCATTGTTACGAATAATAAGTGATGGACTAAAATTACGTAATATTATGCAATTCAATATTAAAAATCAAAATCAAATGAATTGAAAAGTACTTAACACAATATGAGACAAGATTTCTTTGTCTTTTTTGTTTAAAAATATATTTTCTTAACTTTGTTATTACCAAAGTAATATTTTTTCTTTAAAAATATATTTCCTGTATAATTCTGACGTTTTACATTTAAAAAAATAAACAGACATTGATTGACATAATTAAATTGTCAAAAATGGATTTCGATTCGCTTTTAAAAACATTTCTTTAACGTTTAATGGTGACAAAGGTTTTTATCATCAGAACGTAGTAATTACATTTTTTGCAATCACAAATATATTTTAAGAAAAACTACTTTCATTCTGAAATGTAAAATTATACTTTGTGTGTCATTGATTAGTGCGGCGTTTTATTACCTCTACCTACCCCAGCGGTAAGGTGGCGTAATGGTTGATTGGCTTACTTTAATAAGCTTTATTTAAAATAAACAACTGCGATACAAAATTGTCTTTAAATGACTGAAAAGCTGGATTAAATTTTCAATTATATTCAAAATTTAAGTTCCACAAAACGATTAGCAGTTGTCTTAAATACATTCAAAATAAATTTAATTTAGTTACAAAATAAACAATATTTTAGGACTTTTAACGTTAAATATATTTAAAAACTAGTTACACTGTTTCTCTCCAAAAAAAGAATAGGCTTTAGTGCTTGAAGAGAGACCACACTTTTTCTTCATTGTTTTTACTTATGAATGATACAATAGTTTTATTTATGTTTGTATTATTTTTTTTCAATTTGTATAAAAGGCATTTTGTTTAATGCAAAGAATTTTATTTTTTTATATTCAGTAATATTGAAATATTCGGTTCCCAAAAATATGAAGTATTGTTGCAATTTTTAATTTATCATAATGTTTTATTTAAAAAATTCCTTTACTGGTAATTTTTTTTTATATGTTTAAAGAAAAAAAATATTTTCTAAAACCATTGTTGCTAAAAAGCGCGTTACCGGAGCTTGAAGAATGACAGCTGAATCCATTTAAATTTTCTGCTTGTTTTGACAGTACGATTTCAATATCCATCACTGTCGTTGTTTTCTTTACGGATAGCGATATTTTGATTGATATTATAATGGCACAATAAATACAATTTTTATGATTGGAATTTTTTTAATCAAAAATTCATTTTTGATCAAGTAGAAATTTATACAGTTTCAAATTGAAATGAAGGAATATTGAATATTTAATGGTTAAATATTAGAGACATACAAAGAAATCATTTCAAAATAATTAGATCAATCAAAAATTTGCCTAAAAAATTTTTTTTCCAACATTTTATGAGTGTGTCCAAATCCTTTTTCACAATTATGGGTTTCCCTACTTAAAAGTACATTTTGATAATATTTGGAGGTATTTTCGGCGTCTCCTAGTATGTTAAATAATCCAGTTAGGATCTTGCATACATCTAAATAAAAGTGGTCTCTGCTAAATAAAAGCTTTCTCAATCCAACCATTATTGTGTCCAGTGAATTCACACATGAAGCGTCATGAGATTGATGAAATATGTTGAAGTCCCAAAAATTAAAGTAGAGTGATTGTCAATCATGGATAGAATGGTGTATTTATACGCGTATAAAGTGATCACTTTGATCAGTGTTTGATAGTTCACTAACCCTGTAAATACCCAGACATTAATATTCTTGTGTATCTTTATTGAGATGTCCAAAATGTCGAGTTTATTCCATTACAATTTAAATTTTATTATTTGTTGTAAAACTTTATGTTTATGCATTGTTAAATTTATTTTTGTTTTGTCTTTTATTATTGTTTCTTAAAATAAAACAATTTTTAAACACAATATTGCACCTACGGCTTAGTCAAGCCAGAGTAAAAATTATTGTTATAATTATTGTTTCATCTTAAATTTTTTGTTTTATTTTTACACTAAACTGCGTTGTTTCTTTGATACAAAATGGTGTAAATTAGATTGTTTTAAAACTTTTAGCAGTGAAACATTTATCTTCATCCATTGATTGTCTAAGAACTGGCATGTACTTTAAGGAATTTAGGAATACTATCATCTAATACGGCACATATTTATGCAATATTCTCGTCATCCATGGAACCCGACATTTTGGAAGAAGAGATTCGAAATGCACTGAAAAAACTAAAATGCAACAAGTCCCCCGGCAATGACTGCATACAGGCCGAGCTTCTAAAAGAACTAGGGGATAAGGGCATAAAAACAGTGCTGGATCTCTGCAACCTCATATGGAGAACGGGAACATGGCCTCAGGAATGGGCTGAATCTGTTTTCATTCCTCTTCACAAAAAAGGCTCATCCAAAAAGTGTGAAAACTATAGGACAATAGCACTTATCTCTCACACCAGCAAGATAATGCTATATGTTCTAAAAGCACGATTACACAGTTACATTGGATGGCAAATACCAAAGGAACAAGCTGGTTTTGTGAAAGGAAGAGGAACAAGAGAGCAGATCCTCAACATCCGCCAAGTGATCGAAAAAAGCCGAGAGTTCCTGACGCCAACAGTTTTATGCTTTATCGATTACAAAAAAGCTTTCGACTGCGTGAAGTGGGAACATCTGTGGAAAGTACTCATGGAGATGGGAGTCCCATCCCATTTGATAAAACTCATCCATGGACTTTATGCCCAAAGTAAGGCAATCGTAAGAATCAATGGCATAAACACTGCAAGCTTCCCCACTGAGAAAGGTGTAAGACAGGGATGCATACTCTCCCCTGACCTGTTTAACATCTATGGGGAATACATCATGCGCAGGGCTCTCTACAAATGGAATGGAGGAGTGTCCATTGGTGGCGTAAAGCTGTCCAATATACGATATGCGGACGACACAACACTTCTGGCCAAAGACCCAAAAGAGATGGTAGATCTCCTTAAACGAGTAGAGATTGAGAGCAAGGCACTGGGACTAGAGATTAACCAAAGCAAGACCAAGATCATGATCATAGATCGATCTAAGAAGTTTGGTGATCTCGGGAACTCACTGGAAGGTTTAGAGATAATAAACGAGTTCCAGTTCCTTGGATCTCAAATCAGCAATGAAGGAACTTGTGAAGGAGAGATTAGACGTCGTATCGCCATCGCCAAAAGTGCCATGTCTAAGCTAGACAAAATCTGGAAAGACCGGGGTGTGAGTAACAACACCAAGATGAAGCTTGTCAGGAGCTTGGTCCACTCCATTTTTCTCTATGCTGCTGAAACATGGACTATAAAAGCAGCAGAAAGGAGAAAAATTGATGCCTTCGAAATGTGGTGTTGGAGGCGCATGCTCCGAATTCCATGGACAGCTAGACGCACCAATGAGTCCATTCGCCAGGAACTACGCTTGGATGGCTTGTCTCTGGCCAATATCTGTACCCGACGGATTCTCCAGTTCTTTGGACACGTTGCGCGTGGCAACGAGGATAGCCTGGAACGCCTAGTTGTGATCGGTAGCCTGGAGGGAAAGAGAGGGAGAGGAAGATCCCCCACACGATGGACCGATCAAATTAAGGCAGCAGCAGGCACCTCAGTGGTTGGAGCGCTACGTGCAGCGCAGTCAAGGGATAACTGGAGAAGAGTCATTGCTTCTGCAAGGGTCACAACCCTCAGCAATGAGGATTAAGACGGAGAAGAAGAAGAAGATTCTCGTCATCCATGTTGATATGTTAAAACGTAAAAAATATTCATGTCTAAACTAGTTTCATTTCACGTTATTGTAATATCAGCATACTGTTAGAAAAATATACATTTTCCACAAAACGAATTCTATTTTTGATCTGGTCTCCGGGCGAATAAAATCCATATTAAAGGCAGTTGTAGGTTTTCAGGCGACCGACGGTGGCGCGGGTAACACGTTCAGAGTTAAGTATTTCAGTGATGTTTGAATTATACACGATCTCTTCGTGTTACTATCGTCCTGGTAGCCCCTTCAGAGAATTGTAGAATATTGAAGGTTTTAGATTACATTCCTTCTCAGTTTTCAATATAAATAATTCATTCCTATGCATTGAGTAAATTATAAAATAAAACTAGTTTAATTTTAACCACATTTTATTGGTAATATTAAAAACGTCTCTGATTAATAAAAGCTTAATTAATCAAGTCATAGATGGCTGTTGCAAACCCAATCATGGAACTTTATGAGATTAATCATATATGCATTAATAACTTCTAAAATTTGAGTAGTATGGTTGTCAAATCATGGGTAGAATGGCAAATATTACACGTGTGTAAAGTGATCACCTATATGATAGGTCGTAATCCTTGCAAATACTTCCATTTTCTTCTTCACCTTTGTTAAAAACACTTTCAAAATTGAATATGAATTACGAAGAAAGGCATTTATTATTTTAATACGAAAACGGTATTTTAAGCAAAACATGCAAGTACGTAAAATATTACCTAGGTTTAAAGAAAATGAAATTTGACCTTAAGTGAACACACACAGATTTGGAAAACAAGGATTCGAACACTCCCAAAATGTTATAAACCTTGTTTATGTTCTACAAAAGAAAAATATTTGTAAACTTATATAAAACAGGGCGTAAATTGTTATAATTCCCTTTTAAGCTGTAAAATTCATTCTCGCTGTAGCTTTTAAGGGTCCGTACACGACCCTTAAAAATCTATTTACTTTCTTATTAAAACCCTCGTTGAACAACATTAATTGAATTAACACCATTTAAAAATAATGAATTTTATGCGTACATTTTAATGCTTTAAGACAAGGGTGGCCAACCTGCGGCCCGCGGGCCGCATGAGGCCCACAGTGCCCTTACGTGCGGCCCGCGGTCATGTATGACGAATATATATATTTATTAATATTGGGTCCTTTAGATAATATTTTAAATCATATTCAAGTTGTTAAAACCAATTAAGTTTCTGTAATTACATGATAGGCATATATTCTGGTTTAATTAAAATAAAATTGCTAATATTGTTTGATTTATGTGTCCTTAATAATAATTTTGATTGTTATAATTAATAAAAAAAAATATTATTACATTTTTTGTTGTTTCAATGTGTGTTTTCTTTTCACATCTGGTTGCAGTAAGGTTTTTTTCACATTTAACCTGATTGTACTTTCTGATTACCCTCCGCATTCAAATTATTTATAATACTTGAATGAAATGCGTTGTAAAATATGTTTTTAATTATTACTGTCTGTATGCGGCCCTTAGGAAAAAAAATCAGGATGACCACTCCTGACAATTCGTCGGCAGTTCTCGTCAGAACTTCGAAACGCGGATCTGACTTGGGAGGATGCAAGGGAGCTAGCGGCCGACAGAAAAGCCTGGAGACAGTTTGTATACATATGCTCCACCTAGGGAGCGGATATGGTTTAATTATTAATTTAATTATGCGGCCCTGGGTGCAATTTGGGCTGGCCAGGCCTGCTTTAACATAATGTTATAAAACTCTAGGATCTAATATAATTATGATCTTAAGGTCTTCCTCTTCTTCCTCGCTCCATCACAAATGATCGTCTTTGTAGACTGTTTTCGTCAGCTCGCCTCATCCCCGGGTTATAGGTCCTTCTATCATATACAATCAAATACGACTTCACCTACGTCATGCATTCAATCATGTTATCTTTCTGTAGTATCCATGAATTATTTGGTCTTTCTCTAGATGCCTTCGAGGAAAAGCCATGGAAATCGCCTGATTTACAATATGCTCTGGTTTTCTTTGTCCGTAGATGAAAACGTCTGTTACGTGTGTAATGAAATATAACTCATAAAGTGGTATAATATGGTCCATTCGGAGATCCAAAATGAATGATCTGAAAAAAATACTTTATGGAAAGATATACATGTAGTGTTAAGTCATATTTTCTTATTTTGTTTTCAACTTATGTTTATTATATTTTCTCATTTGTTATATTTTCTCATTTGTTTATTTTAAATATGCTTCTTAGCTTAAAATATTCTCATTTATCTCTTTTAAATATGCTTTTTATGCCTATTTATAAAACCTGTATATAATTTTTATATTTTGCCATGTATTAGTTTTGGTTTTTTTTTTTAAAAAGTCTTTTTTTAAACTTCATTATTTGTGTTCCAATCTTGTTAACCTAAATCCCATGTTCCTAAATGAGAAATAAAAATTACTCATCGGGAATATTATATTTAACTTATGTTTGTAATATGTTTTAAAAAATAAGTAATAAAATTTAAAAAAATCAACGTGTCATTCCACAAACTTAATTTCGAATCAAAAAATAATATTCTTTATCCTTTGTTCCCATACCATCCTAATTCTCTTTTCTATACCTTCCTTATTAATGTCAGTTATATCCAGGCTTCCACGAATGTATGAAATCTTTATTTAATCCCTAAGCAACTTGTGATTTTAAACTAATATTTAATCTTTTATTTTCGTATTTGAGTGTAGATCAAATACTATTTATATTTTGTCTGTTCAATGGGATTTTACTGAATCAAAATGATTCAAGGATATTTCGATCCGATTATCACCTCGCATTTTGTTTAGGATATTATATTCTATGAGGAAAATCGTGATTTAAAGGAGGTTTTATGTATTAAGTTACTTATGAAATATTGAAGATTTCGATTCCGCTTTTGAGATAAGCTCATAAATTCTCTCAATACGGATATTGTTTCACAGCGTATTTTATTTTTCGCTGGATATTTTGCTAATATTGAAAGTTTATGTTGATAATTAAACAAGATATTCTTCACAACATTTTGGGACCAAATCCTTGGTCAATAAATTGAGGTTTCTATTCTAAGCAGTTTTATATGATTTTTACATTTTTAAATCTCAATATAGATGAAAAAAATATGGAAATCTGGGTATTTACGAGTGTATTATTACAGGAATTAGATATGTATGAGGAATTGCATGAACGTGGAAGAAGGGAATATTTATTTTATAAAACAAATTGGTATGGCATTTTATATTCTCTGCCTACAAAAGCAGCATAGAGGTTTGTTATTTAGAGCTTTATTTCTTGAATGTTTTTCGCAGATACTTTGTGGCACATTTTATAAACTTTATAAAATAAAACAAATTAGTTTAAACCACTTTTTATTGATACACTTTATCCAACTGGTTTCGACAAGAACCTTGTCATCATCAGGGATTATGAACTCAATTCTAAAACATTGAAATACTTATAAGGTTATAGTTAATAACCCTTCCCTTACAATACCAAAACCTTACGAAACCGGTCAGATAAAGTGTACCAATAAAAAGTGGTTAAAACAAAGTTGTTTTATTTTATAAAATATGATTTATAATCAAATACACAGATTGCATTCCTTCTGCATTCAGTCTACTTTCATCCTTCTTTTGCCGACTCCGTGCTTCACTTTCACTAAAACCCGGACTCTTTATTTAATTTCTAAGGGATATTCCAGCTACCATCTAAGCATCTTGTGATTTTAAACTAATATTTAATATTTTCTATTTTGTATTTGAGTGTAGATCAAATACTATTTATATTTTGTCTGTTCAATGGGATTTCACTGAGTCAAAATGATTCAAGGATATTTCAATCCGATTATCACCTCGCATTTTGTCTAAGATATTATATTCTATAAGGAAAATCGTGATTTAAAGGAGGTTTTATGTATTATGTTACTTATGAAAGACTTCATGCTTCACTTTCACTAAAACCCGGAATATGTCCTATTTAAGGTATATGGTATGCTAAAAGGAGAAAGTACAAGCTACTGCAACTGATCATTAAGGGTAAGATCGTCGAAGAGGTCTCGGGAGAAGGTGGATCTCCTGCCTCCATAACATACGTGAGCAGACAAGAGTACGGAGCGTCGAGGCGCTGTATCTGAGGAACCAGACACAACACATAAAGAAGAAGATTTACAGCATTTTGAGTGTATCCAAATACTTGTATCAGAAAATAAAGAATTACATATTTATTGTTTTTTTATGAATATTATTTACCAATCTCTTTTTTAAGGTCTGAACTGTATGTATATAATTATCAAATCCACAGGCGTAAAATAGACCGTCCGAAATGTGTAAAATTAACTTATGAAAACGATTTGCAAGCGCGTGTAAATATTTCAGCACCTAATTTTACAATATTATCTGAGAATCTATATATTTATATATATTTTTGCCGATCTATATGCTTACATAGTATATAGATCGGCCATTTTCATTTCTCTAGTCTCTAGTTAAGTTCTTGTGATTCAAGAACAATGTTTCAAAATTGTGTGTATCCAAACCATTTATGACGGTCGTAAGCCCCGTAAATGCCCAAACATCCATATTCTTCTTCATCTATGTTGAGATGCAAGATATGATATAATGAACATGCTTCACTTCTATACATTACGATTGGAACCATGACTTCGTTGTGTACATTTCATATTTTTTTGCATGTGAAGCTTATATTTCGGATCAATATTTTTGTTCATATTTAGTCGTTCTGTTGTCTGGCGAATAAAATAATTTTCTCGCGCAAAATCTCTAGGGTATCATGTTTATCTCCATCAATTCCACCCTTGTCTTGGGATACAGTACCATCCATGACAGCCACGAGTCCATATCTCCACATCCTCGTAGCACCAAATGATGACACTCATCTAGTTCTCATTTGCTATCTTATAATTTAATTCCTAGTAATGTGTGAGACGAAACTAAAATAAAATACATATATTTAGGGAACCTACCGTTTTTGGAGGGTTTGTTAAGCCTTAATTTTGTGTAGTGTTATATCAAGACTCTGCTGGCGTTAAGTGCTCACTCACGCGATAATATATATTTGATATAAGCCGTAGCCTGATAACACCTACTTAAAAGTAAAAATAACGCGATAATTGTTCGGAGTGAAACTGATAGTCATCAGTAAATAATCGAAATAAAAATTGGCGAAAAATACTGAAGTTAGATTTTATTAAAATGTAATTTGATTGAAGGGTAGTTTAAGGCGATATTTTGCAAATAGAAATTGATGGAAAGAACCTTTTGCAGTATTATTTGAGGCTTATATTTTTGTAAATGCCTAGTTAATCTATCATTTTAATATATACTGTACACATAATATTTTGAGTGTGTCTAAATCTTTGTAAACAAATCTGGGTTTGTCCAATGACATCTCAACATAAATATAATTCAGGAATTTAGTATGTAAAATTAACAGTAAAGAAACTTAGTATGTAATATATTTCGGGATAAATTGTATACGTACCATTTAAATATAATGTACATTGATACATTTTTTTAAAACCCTTATCCGCACCCCAATGGTGCATAGGGCACTGAATTATATAAACATAGTGTTATCTTGATCGTTAACACGCGAAGGAAAGGTGATCAGCCCTCCGCTTCAGGTACCAGTCCAGGGTGGTATTGAATAAATATTAGAGTGAAAAAATCACAAATATTTATTTGACCCCCCCTGATACAAATACAAATACACAATATTTTTAGTATGTTTATAGATGGTTTTGGGATGTGAATCAAATGGTTGAAGAAAGGATAATAGCACTAGTTCATGAGACAAATGTGGTTGGTTGGTTTCTTGAATGTGGTCAGGTTTAAGAGTCGGAATAATTGGCGTGTACGTATGCAGGAATGTGAAAGAGGTCTAAATTATTTGTAATGACAAATTGGTGTGGCATCTATTATTTCTGCCAACCCCTACAGGAAAGGGGCGTGATGTTAAGTTAGTTTTTTTAGTTTTCATTTAGTTTTTTTTACTAAGATATATTTAAATGCCCTCTTAAAAAAAGTTCAGGCTATACACCCATATTAAGAGCAAAAAGTAATAATACAAAATATGAATTGGATTTTTAAAATACGATACGAAAAATTAAAATTTCGTGGGTTTTGTATATTTTATCAGCTATTCAACTATGTAAATAAATTAAATGGATATCAACAGAAAACTTTTTTGATTCCAAATTTTTTTCCTGTTTTTTAAAAACATAATATTTATTAAATTTTAAATAAACAAATAATTTTATAAAAAGCGTAAATAAAAAATAAACTATTAAAATTGTAAAATAAAAAAAAATAAACTTACATGAAATATTTTCCTCCAGTACTAAACCACTTTTAAAAGTTCACTGGAAACAGTCCATAATTTCGGATGTAACTACTCGAAGAAGGAGGCGAAAGTTTCATCATATGGTCCATTACACGTTGTCCAAGAAGGAAAAGTTACGCTCGTAATACGGCGAGTGTTAATAACGAACGGCGGCTGACGGATAACGGATAACGATAACGAAATGTGTTGGAATAATTTAGCCGTAGCAGCGCGACGTAGGTCCGCCTTTCAGGAAACGCGCGAAGCGACTGACAGCCTGAAAACATGAAAGGCTACGCGGAGGCTCCGGAGCCGGACTAAAGTATGTCAGTAGTAGCGGCAGAGGTCTGTACAGTGCGGTTACGAAATAACGCACACTTTTCTTATCAGCTAAAAAAATTTAATTAAAAATGAAACAGTAAACATTTAGTGAATGTTTTTTTGTGGAATCTTATGTTGATTTGTGTCTTTAATATCTGCGACACCTTTAAAACTTTTTTGTAATTTATTTTGATGAAATTTCATTCAATTTTATTCATTCATATATTTTATCACGCAAATAACAATAATATGCCCTTACTCAGTACCGTGCCATGGGTACATTTTACAAAAATTACCAAATACAAAAACTAATATAGAGACTTTTTGTCTTATTTTAAAAGTTCATCAAGAAATGTAAAAATTAAATTTATAGCTTCATTTTTACATATTATGAATATTAACGACAGAAATCAATATAAAATTCTACAAAAAACTCATTGAATGATTTTTGATCACAATTAACACGCTTTTTAAAAATGTTAATATAATTATGATCATAAATATGAGTACAAAAACACATAAAAAACCTAACACATACCTATTTTGATCAAAATAACATTGGTTTTGAATCAATATAGCTGTTTTACCTGATTCATCTAAACATACATTAAAATGGAATACGGTAGGTATAAAATAACTATTTTTAAATGGATAATAAAAATGGATAGATCTGAAAAAGATCGCATCATTCTGCCATGTCGTATTTGATTACATATTATCAACAATTTCCTATCAAAAAGGTATAAAATTAATACTGTAAAATGTGCCCTTGATATGGGGAAAACTCATTGAGGGCACATTATTGTAATTTGTAAGTATGTGTATGAGGAAAAAAAAGATTATTAGTACATACGTAAAATTTTGACGTTAAAACTATTCTTTCAATAAATATTTTTAAAAAAAAATTGTGTTAAATATATCAGATGATTATTTCTACGAGGAAAGTGACAATATGTACTGCTTTTTAAGAATATTCAACGCAATAGTGTATAATCCATCCACAAGTTTTCCTTAAGTTAACATAAGACTTTGGTGAGGTGATGCTTGTTCTAGCTTCAGAGAATTTAGTGATTGGGGTGAACATTATTACTTAGTCCTACCAGAACTGTTAACTTATTAATTAATTTCCTTAGCTGAAGAAACACACCTCCATTATTTCAAATAAGAGGAAAGTGCCATAAGGAGACACCCTTAGTTTATTAGACCTAGTATAAAACACCATTCAAAGAAGTATTTATTTCGCCCAAAAAAAATAATTATAAAATAATTGAACGCGAGTGGGTTTAAAAAATTAACAAATGACTAAGAGTTTTAGATTTATGTATATAATATATTTTATTCGTATATTTTTATTTTTAAATCATTGTTTACTTTGTGGTAAAATAATAAAGTACTCTCTTTATCATTTATCGATCACTTTGTGTAATACCATTTATTAATATTTTTTTTTTTACATGACAAATGTTTGTGTCTTAATTATTTCCACAAATATTTCAAATTCATACCATTTATGTGAGCCTAAGCGGCTCATTATTAGAAATAGGTATCAAATAGTGGTAAAGTGGGTCCGAACCGAGAAACTCTGACTTCAGAGTCCACAATACTAACCACGGGACCACAACCCGACACAAAAAAACTCTACTTCATTTGAAAACTCTAATTCATGGCTACCGGTTCGGAATAACCATTCCTACATTCATCCAGTGAATTGTAGTCTATAGTTGATCTGTGAAATGGTAATTAACTGTGAGATTGTGATTATTGATATCGCGATGTATACAAAATATAATCTTTTTTATTTTTAATGATGGCTCGATAGCAACAGCTCTTCTTAGTAAGGTAGAGGAAAGAAGATTGGGATAGTATGGGCACATAGGACGTAAGGAATTTGATCACATCGTGAACTTGGAAATCTCCATGGATCTTTCGACAAAGACATCTAGAGAAAGACCAAAAAATTCATGGATATACAGAAAGATAACATGATTCGAAGACATGGCTTAGGTGACGTTGTTTGTGATAGAAGGACCTAAAATCTGAGGACGACGACAGCTGTCCCCAACAGTCTACAAAGATAAGTTGATGGAGCAATGCAAAATAATTAATTGTTAATTTATGTTTGGTGGATGATGTTTCAACTTCTGTATGAGCGTGTAGAAACCTAAGATAAAATTTCAATTAATTAATTTCTTTTAAGAGAAACCGGTTACACAATAATTTTATTTATTTCTCTTGGGGAAATTATAAAATCATGAAAAAACGAATTACATTCCCCTGATAAATACAATATTAGTGGTTTTTATTTTCAATCTGATAAATTAATATTATTTTTTGATATCTCATCAAAGATGAAGAAGAATATGGAAGTCTGGGTATTTACGGGGCTTACGACTGTCATAGGCTGGTTTGAGTGATCACTTTACACACGTGTAACATTCACCAATTCTACCCATTATTGACAACCACACTACTCAAATTCTTGGAAGTTCTATATATATGAACTAATTTAGAAACCTTGTTCATGAATCACTAGAACTTCACTAGAGACATCTATTGGTGAGATGTAAAGAAGCTTTTTACTAAGCAGAAACTCTTATATAGGATTCGGATCTCACATACTAATATAAGAGTTTCTGCTTAGTAAAAAGCTTCTTTACATCTCACCAATAGATGTCTCTAGTGAAGTTCTAGTGATTCATGAACAAGGTTTCTAAATTAGTTCATATATATAGAACTTCCAAGAATTTGAGTAGTGTGGTTGTCAATAATGGGTAGAATTGGTGAATGTTACACGTGTGTAAAGTAATCACTCAAACCAGCCTATGACGGTCGTAAGCCCCGTAAATACCCAGACCTCCATATTCTTCTTCATCTTTGATGAGATATCAAAAAATAATATGAAAATAACTCCTGTAATTGGAGATAATCCAGATTTTGTGAATAAGTATTTGGACACATTCAAAATGTTGTTGATAAATTAATAATTAAAAACGAATTTTCTTTCAAATTGCGTTCAAATAAATGACCAATTGTTGTTGAAGTTTTCCCGCGAGTGGTAATCAATTAATCAATAATCATTTCAAGATTAAATAATTAATTTGTGGTATTACAAATTGATCTCTATCGCTTAATTTTTATTGTAAACGACTTTCTAGATTGATTATGAAGATATAATATAATGACCACTCAATTATTACGAATCAACAAAATGTCTTTTTAATCTAACATTAATACATCAGGGAGGAAATTGATATATCATAATTATTTTTTGGCTGTATGGAAATATTTATTTTTTATTGTAATTGCGATAATAACATCATTTAAAGAGATCATTCATTTTATCATAGGATTTTTTTAGGCTACGATTCGATAATCGATAATTTTACAGAATTGAATGTGAAATTTTAAGGACGCGTCACTTTAAGTAGACAAATTTCGTTACACGAAAGAGAAAAAAGATATTACATATAGAGAAACAGAAAGAGAACTATGACGAACGTAAACCCCGCAAATCCCCAGACTTCCTTATTCTTCTTCATCCTTGTTAAGATGTCAAAAATAATATGAAAAATAACGCCTTTAATTCGAGAAATTCAGATAATTATTTAGACATACTCAAAATGTAGTTAGTTGGTAAACATTTTTTTTTCTTTTTTCTATGTGAAATGGGGATCATATTTTAATGCAACAGTTTTATAAAATTATTAATATTTCAAGAGAAAAAAATGAAAACGTTAAAAATGCCGAGAGAGCATAATAGAAGTGAAAAATATGCAAATTGAATTGACAAAAAATCGCTGAAAACGACAAATTTCCCAAAACAACCCTCGCGCCCAGAATTAGGGCGAATCTCATATGCCATTACCCTGTAAAAGTTCACGATTGGAGTTGTTTTCCTGCAAATTGGGGTGGTACTGTCATATCAAACTTTTGTTTTATAACGAAATAACCCGCGTCCCAGCTTTTTATAGCCGTTACAAATATAATTATAATTTGTTCGATACAAGCGAAGTTTATATGTTTTTTTGGGTTATTTAATACTAATCATCACGCTACTTATCCATAGGGAATAAACAGTAAGGATAAAATGCAACACAACAACGTCATATATAAAAAAAAACTGGATTTATCAGGAGATCGTTTTTAAACTTAATAAAATGTGCCACAAAGTATCTGCAAAAAACATTCCATAATCGTTTTTAAAGTTTAAGAATAAAACTTGACTTTGAACGTCGTATATAAAAAAAACTTGATTTTTGAGAAGATCGTTTTTAAAGTTTAAAAATATAATACAATGTATTAAAAATATATATCAGGCCAGTTATTGAACTTTTACTGTACAAATGATTTTTTTAGGTAAAACCTGAATGTTTTTTCTCCATTTGAAAAATATTTAGTTTATTAAAAATAAAAATGAATAATACCTTTTTTTCAAAATGCAAAAACAAAACTTTCTACCCTGTAGCGGGTAAATATTAAGTTAAAAATATAACGCTTTTGCTGATATAAAGTACATTTTCTGGGCATTCCAAAAACATGCACAAATGAAAATTGTCGATTTTTGATTTATGACGTTGTTGAAAGGAATGAGCGAAATTTTCTTTGCCTCTTTTATATTCTTATAAAAATCTATTCATATTAACCCGTCTATATGAACCCTTCCTATTGCAAATCATAAAATTAAAATTTGTACATTGTAAACGAAGTTTTTATAATTTTTTACATTGTGTTTCCCTTTTAATTGCCAACTTTAATAACTTATCATCACGCCACTTCTCCACATGGATTAGCAGTAGGGATAAAACGCAACACATTCATCAAACATTATTTCTCTCTTTTATATATATTCTTACATTTGTAAATTTACCCACACGAACCCGTCGATTATTACACCTTTTAAATTGCAAATCATAGAAATATGATTATAATTTGTCCTTTGTAAACGGAGTTTTTTTTTATTACCTAAATAAATAACTAATCACCACTCTAAAAGTGGTCTTTTATGGGCTGTTTTCTATAGTTTTAATAAATAAACAGCACATAATTATTTTCCTGTAATTGGAGATAATCCAGATTTTGTGAACAAGTATTTGGACACACTCAAAATGTTGTAAAGCACATAATTAAATATAATTAAAAGTTTTATTTCTATATCTTGAATATATGAATTAATATTTTGGCAAAGTATAATTTTAGTTTGTATTAAGACGGACGAAGGAAATATTTAACAACTTAAAATAGTCAAAAACCTGTATTCTAAAATGATACTAAAAATGTATTTTATTTAATTATTTCTCTTTTATAACATAATAAAGCAAAATTCACAAATCTTAATAAACACAATTTATGGAAACTAACATAGAACCACAGAAACAAAAATCTGTCACATACCTATATTGGTCAAAATAACTTTATTTACTATGCATTAAGGTTATAAATCCAACATCCATTATTCACAGTCATTAAATAAGGAGACTGAGTAGATATAAAAAAGCAATCTATAAAGATCTAATGAAGGTGAGTTGATCTGACATAGATCGCATCATTCGACCATGTTATATATATATTTTTTTTTTCAAAACGTATTACATACATAAGTCATATATCGTAGTCATACAGGAGAAAGTGACCAAGTGCATTGTTTTACAAAAACGTGATCATTGCCTATTTGATATCTCACTAGCTTAATATTGCCCTGAAAAATCCCAAAGGATTTTAAACTTGGATGTATAATATATTGACTTGTTAAAAATCACTAACTGCATTAATGTTTATTTTCTTGCCTAGCAATAGTGACTTAAATGGCCCTCCTGAACATTTTACGTTTTGGTAGTTAGTCACTTTCTCCTGTACGACTACGATATGCATATAATATTTCCGTTGAGTAATTTTTATTTCTCATTTTGGGACATGGGATTAAGGTTAACAAGACTGGAATACAAATAGTAAAGTAACAAAAAAGTTTTTTTTGAAATAACCAAAAGTAATACGTGGCAAAATATAAAAACAATAAACAGGTATAATAAATAGGTATAAGAAGCATATTTAAAGGTAATAAATGAGAAAAACATGTGATGATTGCATGTGATTAACAATTTTCATTTCATAAATGTAGTTTTATGGATAAGTATTTTTAAATGAGCCCTCGATACGGGAAAGCTCAGTGATAGCATATTAACGTAAATCAATTTGTATTTATCTGTGTAAATGATAAAAAAATAATTTAAAAAATTAAAACAGCAGTCGTTTGCCGTATTATTTATTTATTTATTTATTTATTGAACGGCTGAAACCTTTAAGATAATATATATACAGTATCTAATATAAAAGTACAGTAATGAATACACTAATAGAGAAACAAAAAGTCTTATAACAAATAGTCTTATAACATAAAATCATAATAAAATAACAAATAGGAAACACTGGTAAATACACGTCTCCTTCAAACGCTATCAGCCAGCAGCAAGAGAGAGTGAAACACAACGTTTAAATTTATCCATTATAACATGGAGAAGAAATGTTACGAAAGTACAGATTTCAAGGAGGATAACAATTTTTTTAATAAATCTTTACTTTCAAAAGCATTGGCTAACATGTGAAGCCGTGGAATTGGAGAGAACATGGCATAGTTTGCATTATGTACAAATACCTACTGAGAATACAAATTTTTGCCTAGTACCTCTTGGACGCACGCTAAGCTTTATTTGATTATGTGCATTATTGTGATACAAGTATTATTATAAGGGTGTTGTCAACTGATGTTAATATATTTATAGCACTTTTGATGCCCTAGTGAGAATTTAAAGCAACTCGTGACACGGTATTAAAAGACAAGTTTTGTGGGGAGAAGTTTCGAGTTTAGAGTACAGATCACAAAAAGCTTTCAGGATGAAACTAAATTTGTGAGGGAGATATCCGCTGAATAATTTTAAAACAATCAATCTCTTTCTTTTAAGTTTGACTGAAGGACTCTGTTATGCTTTCACACAGTTTGATTAAACGGCTTTTTAATGTCGTAATTAATGTCTCGCAGATAAAAAGCAATAAGTGCAAAATATATCAAAATCTTGTATCTTAAACATATTTTTTTTAAAAACTCTTTTGTTTGGAAAAAAATGCTGATCGTTTTGACATAGCTTCTAATATTAATTTTACAATTTTGATTTTATCATAAAAAATATATATGTTCATTAAAAACATATAAAATTTTAAGCATTTATACAAAAAAACGATATAAAATAGCGAAAAAAAATATGAAATTTGAATTCAATTATAAGCGAAGATTATTTGGAAAGACAGATGGTGTGACGTTCTATTCTATTTACCTACCCTTGCAGAGAAGCGGCGTGACAGTTAGTTAGTTAGTTAGTTATTTACATATCTGTACCATAATTTTCTCATTTACTATTATTCTCTTTGTATAACTATCTTAAATTGAGATGCCATTAATATTTTTTTTAAATATGTCATTTATAGGGTGAATAATTTTTGTTTAAATTTAAGTTTTACTTAGTAACTACCATTATTTATAAATATTTATTGTGACACGTGTTTCGACACATTCTGCATCATATTCAAGCACCGTTTATGAAACTAAGTCTACATTTTAGAGTTGCGTCCTTGGGACGTTGAAAGTTAAAGTCTGGTTAGAACTGTTTCTTATTTTAATTTATTTAAAAAATACATTTACAACATTTTAAGTGTGCCCCAATACTTGTGCACAAATCTGGATTATCTTCAATTATAGGAGTATATTTCTTATTACTTTTTGACATCTCATCAAAGATGAAGAAGAGTATAAGAGTCTGTGCATTTACGGGGCTGACGACGGTTTAAGTGATCACTTTACACACATACATTCTACGCATTATTGACAATCACACTACTCAAATTCTTGGAAGTTCTATATATTTGAACCAATTTTGAAACATTGTTCTGGAATCACTAGAACATCACTAGAGACATCTATTGGTGAGATGTGTGTGAGATATATGTGTGTGTATCAGTGAATAATCACAAAATTTGAAGTGTCAACATTTTAATAAATTTAAAAAATATTACTTTTACTTACATCGCCAGTTTTGACGCATGTAAAATCGGAATCATTTTCAAGATACGACGTAATTTCAAGTTTGTGGATCCCAATATTTGCGTAAAATGGGATATGCTTTTAAAGGAACGGGGGGGTTAGAACCGTTTATAAACTTTTGAGATGAGTAATTACTCCAGCACGGAATTATTACACGTTTACGACGAAGGTTCTGCTCCGAATATCTTAGGACGAAATTCTGTGAAAGTTTAATGAAAATTCATTATGAAATAACAATGGACTGAGGTCGTTTAGGTCTAGGATTTTTTTACAAAAGCTTGAATAGTAAAGCGTGATGAATATTTTCTAGAAATTAAAATATATTTGTGTGTCTCTAATAGCAACATTAAAAAAATATATTTTTAATTGATAATAATGAAACTTGTTTATTACACATACGATGTTTGAAAATGTTGCGGAATGCATCGAAACACGTGTCACAGTAGATTTTAAGAAAAAGTGGTAATTACTAAGTAAAACATTAATTAAAAAATTGTTTATTACCACTTGAGTATTATATTTGTTCGCCTCCGTAGTGTAATAGTCAGTAAGCTCGGCTACCGCACTGGAAGCCCCGGGTTCGATTACCAGGGGGTAGGGTCAAATAACCCCATTGAAAACCTTTGGGAGCTAACGAAACGGGAGATCACCAAGAGAAAGTCATCACCACCAAGCGGTAACTGATAAAAACTCATATCAGAGTATGGCATGGTAACCCTAATATCCGGCACAATGCAAAAATCTGCATAGAAAGCATGCCCCGACGTTTGGAAGTTGTAATCGCAGCAAAGGGTGTTATTACTAAATATTAAGGTTTTTCTTAAATTGTTGAATAATCGCTTTTTATGATCAAAATAAATTGAAAAATCTTATTATTAAATGTATGATTAAATTGTTTCCATATTCTATATAAAGCACCCCAATCCATAAAAAAATAAAATTAAAAAACCTAATTATTTGCTTATTACATTCATTTAATCATGGAAATTACAGGAAATTCGAAGTTTCCCCAGTAATTTGGCCACCCACTGTATGTGCATTTTTGTGTATGCGCCCTTGAGGTAGTATTTTACGAAAATGGCGCTTTATAAATTATCCAATTTTTTTTATTTATTTATTATTAATTTATCTACGCCGCTTTCCCAAGAGGTAGGCAGAGGATAGGTTAAGAGAAAAGAAAGCCAGCCAAATCTTTGTTTGCAAACAATCTTCTCGTATTCCACATTCATGCATCTCCTCATACATACCCGCCGATTATTCCAACTCCTGACCCGACCACTTTCAAGAATAGAAATTACTTGATCATGCCAAGTTTCCAAATACATATACGTGTCGCCTAATTTCAAAATCCGCCAGATCCATGTATATCGATTTTACAAAAAATGCAAAATTCTCCGGGTTACATTTTTGTTTTAAAGATTTGTCTATCTTTAGATAAGATATTATGAAATGGAGAATTTTCCCATTTTTTGGATTTTTTTTCAGTATTTAAAAAAACACGACACACTAGCCGATAATGACGTCATCTTAATTTTTGACCTATCCCCCCTCTTTGATTGGCCGATATGGGTCAAAAGGCAAGTTTCATGAATATGGTGAAATTTGAAATACAACGCTGTTTTTAAGTATTTTTAGCAAGGTTTTCAAGTATTATATATAAATTTTTTACACAATAAAACCCACAATTGGCATTCCGATAGAGTATTTATTTTTAAATCTTATAAATTTGGATCTGGCGGATTTTCAAAGTAAGCGACACATATATTTGTGTGGATTTCCTCTCTCTGATCATTGGCTGTATCGGTATTTATTATCCGTGTCGAGTCGGTAGGATTCTACCTTAACTTTACTACCACAGCTGACTTAACACGGGTCAGTTTTATAGGCACCAACTTTACTTTGGGGTGAAGTTTAAGTAGCGTGGTGGATTTACGACTTTTGAGTTTCATCCAGCCAACTGGGAATTTCATTTTTTTGATCGGGAATGACCCACATTTGTCACGGAAAGACGTACAATCGGAATCAGGGTTGTCAGATGATTTTTTTTTTTATTTTTTCTTGTCTTTAACCAAATGTTTTTTTTACATAAGGCCAAATAAACGACAAATCGCATATAAGTACATGTAATTACAAGAATAAAAAAAAAATGTCTGGTTACATTGTACTTAGTCAAACTGAAGATTTTTGAGTTAAGGTCTAGTATACGATAAGTCGCAATTTCGTTTTCTTAAAATCCAGATAACATTACAAGAAGTTGTTTTTTTGCTTAAAATATTGTTTTTGTATTGAAAAAATAGGTTTTTCTTCGAAATAAATAAATGGTTTTGAGAAGAACAGAGTTATTGAGAGGTACGGAGTTTGAAAAAATAAAAACGTATTTTATAAATATAGGTATATTCTAAAAATGTCAAATTCCGTCAGCCCTTTAGACGTCTATCCCTTATCGAGGCAGATCGTGTTTTAATTTGAACGTTCGCAATCTCAGCCTCACTTATTGAATAAGTTCATGTAAAAGCATTAATGAAATATTTTTTACAATATTTTTATTTTTATTTGATATATCGCTCGTTCCTTTCAATAACGTCGTGTATCGGAAATCGACAATTTTCAGTTGTGCATGTTTTCGGAATGCCCAGAAAATGTATATATGTATGTATCTCACCAAAAACGGCATATTTTTTTCTTAATATTTATCTGCTATAGGGCAGAAAGTGTTGTTTTTGCATTTTGACGAAAAGTTATTGTTTGATTTTTTTTTAAATCCTAAATATTTTTCAAATGGAGAAAAAACCTTCAGGTTTTACCATCAAAGATCTGTGGCGTAGTAAAAAGTTCAATAAGTGGCTTGATATTTATTTTTAAAACATTACAATATATTCTTAAACATTAAAAACGATCTCCTGAAAAATCATTTTTTTTTATTTATGACATTGTTGAAAAGAGTTATCGATATGTGATACTGGATTATTGACATTTACCTTAATTTTCGACCGTTCCAAAAACAAATATATTGTCTTTACATACATTAAGGAATAAATAGTGACCGGTATTCCTCGGTGGCCGCAATTCCCCTGATCTCCTCTATTTTGGCGTGGCACGTTACTTTATTTTTTAATCCCTGTTACAATACATTACTTCATGCAGACACATTAAGTATTTACATGTCTCTCGAGTGATTAATATTGCATGTAAACATAAAAATATAGATTTGCGATATTTCCTTACTCAGCAAGAAATGCAGTATTGAATATAACATATCAAATAAAATTGTTATAAACGGTTCAAAGAGTGTGAGAAAATAACGACTTATATAATACATTAATTGCTTAATTTTCTTATAATTTTCATTTACTTAAGTAAATTAAAATTCACTGTATTTTAATCGTTTCCAAATCTTTATTAAAAAATCTGGGAAAAAATATCAGTTGAAATCTCATGAAAACACCTTAGTGGAAATAAACCCAGAAATTCAACATATAAATTACGTCATCCCATCAATATTTTAGTGAACCATGAAGATAAAACTGTTGTGTTTTTATGGATATAAGTATGTATGTAAGACGTTTCAATAAAGACGAAGCACAAGGCAAACCAATGTTTTGTTTTTCGAGTCTTTTTTAATGAATTGTGAATATAATCAGCATAAATCCAGATAGCTTTTACCTTGAGACTCACTTACTAAAATCAAAAATTTCACTTAACTCTAGATTTTCTAAAAATTTAATATTGCACAGATGTAAAATAACGGCAGCGTTAAATTATTATACGTACGTAGGTAATAAAAACTTTAATAAACTTCCGGAAAACTTAAAATCTATAGAAAATTATCAAACCTTTCAAACTAAATTTGAAAAACATATAAGACTCACTACTTCCTAGACTCCATACCAAGGAATACATATATTTTTTAAATTTGCTTTGTTTTAATTAACTTTGTTTTTAAAAATGTTTTAAAATATTTGAAAAATTGTAAAACGAACTCCCTCTCTAAACACAAGTATCTACTTTGTTAGAGAGGTAGAAACGTTATATTTGAAATGTTTTGTTTATTTACCAACTATTTTGTATTATTTAAATATGTATTTTGTAAAAAAAAAACAGTACAAAATAACATAATATTATTTAAATTTAATATTATTTTAATACAAAACATTGTCATATATTGTGGATATTTCAGAACATAATGAATTTACCTTTCATTCATTCTTTACAAACCAATATTTGTTTTTCCGACACCTTTTTATAATTAATTTTTATTTGTGAATATAAACAGGATGATAAATCCAGTGAAATTTTACATTCTGACTCACAGACTAAAATAAATACAAATTTACATCAATATTATTTTAAGTTAATCTCATTTCAAGTACTGCTCCGTAGAAAGCTTGTTTACTTTATGCTGTAATTGGAACAAGCAGCGGTATTAAATATACCTAACGTTAAAATTGCCTTAATTTTGTTTTGAGCGGATCCCATCGCTGGAACAATGATATATAAAAGAGGACTTAATAAAATCCAATTAATCTCAACTCTGTGAATATTTCGTCGAATCCATTATAATTACTGGTCCAAGGTAGCGATTCTCAAAGTGTGGTTTGTGAAGCCCTGGGACTTCGTCGCGACAAGCAGCACAATCTTCTTCGTAGCCTTCTGACATCCGCTATTGGATAAAGACCTCTTCCATATCCTTCCATTCCTTTTGGTAGGTTGCTGTTTGCATCCAGTTTCTTCCTCCTACAGCGGCTATGTCGTTAGGCCATCTTTTTTCTTCCGACGCATCCTCTCAAGGTCCTTATCTCAAAATTTTTGGGGTTCATCTTGTGGGGCCCTGTCTTAAAACATGTCAAGCCTATTACCATTTGAGTCTTGCTAGGCGATCCATGATCCATGGAAGCAGCATAATAAAGCTACAGTAATAGATTTACATTGACATTTGTGAATTGTATTACTATGTTTTATTTTGTATACTATTCTAGAAGTCAGTAGTGTACAATATTCCATTTTTTATGATTTTGATGAATTAATCATCATAAAACCGGGATTTAATTATTTTTCCGTCGCATGCCCATATCATCCTAAAACGCCTAATAATTTTACCTCACAACCTTCATAATGCTATCGATAATGCTTTTCTTAGCTTTGTATTTTTTCCTTATATCACCATTTGAACATCTTTTATACCATAACATAAGAATAATGATTCTCTTTACATGTAATATATTATGTATTGATTTGGCATTAACTTTGTGGAATGACATGTTGATTATTAAAATTTTTAACACTTATATTAGACCATTTATTAATTATATTCTATTTTATTTCACATGACTAGTTTCGAAAACTTCAGATGTTTTCATCTACAGTTTATCACGAAAACTAACAAGTAAAAAATCATTCGTATATTGGTAAAAGTGGGTGTGGTAATAACTTCAGAGAGAAGGGGAGTTTACATCCAATACATATGAGCTTTTTAAATATAATTTTATTTCCTACCAAAAAAGTACGAAGTTCAATGAGTCTAAACGAAAAACGCCTATCGTAATAAAATTTGTTATAAAACTGTATTTGAGAACAAAATGGTTTTGTCGAACGCCTATAAATTGTAACAGGAACAAAAATAGGGTTGAAAGTGGTCATTACATGAAAAAATCGGTATCATAAACAAACGAAAAATATGCTCGGTGACGAAATGTTTTGTCAAATCGTATGTTCACTTTTTTATCGTTCTTTATGGTAGATATGGCTTTTCATGTTTATTGTTTGAAGAAAACGGTGATAAAATTTGCACGTTTTTGTTTGATTTAAAAAAAAGTCAAACAAAATATTTTTTTAAGAACATGATAAATTTTGTGGTAGATAATGTTTTTTTTTTATTTCAATAAAAGATTCAAGTTCTTTTTTTAGATTCGAATGGACAGTTAGTTATATTACTCAGAGTTTATTAATTTCATATTTTCAAGTAATAACGTATATTTTTATTACAAAAGTATTTTTTTACGACTAGTTTCGGAAGCCATAAATGTTTCCATGTGCGAATCTTAATATAGTCATTAAAATATAATAAATATAACTCTTTATAAATACTCATAAAGTGGTAAAAAAAAATAAGTGTTCTCATTTACAATTTAATTATTTCTTACCACAAAATGAGTACCGAAACAATAAATAAATTTCTTGAATGTTTTTCGCACATACTTTGAGGCACATTTTATAAAATTTTATAAAATTAAACAACCTTGTTTTAACCACTTTTTTATTGTTAGTACTCTTAACCTACCGGTTTTAATAAGAACCTTATCATCATCAGGTTTTATTAAATTCTAAAAGATTAAAATACTCTTAATTAATTACAATCCCTTACCAAAATCTTCCACAAACCCCGTAAAAAATCGTAATTTAGGATTTTTTACGGAGTGTGTGGAAGTTTTGGTAAGGGAATGTAATAAATTATAAGTATTTTAATGTTTTTAATGTTTAGAATTTAATAAACCCTGATGATGACAAGGTTCTTGTCGAAACCGATAGGTTGAAGTGTACTCATAATACATAAGTGGATAAAGCAAAGTTGTTTTATTTTATAAAGATAATAAATAAATTATTTTAATTTTATTCAAAATAATAATAAGGCGTAATAAAATATGATAAACCATAATACTCGTCATATTTTGCAATACAGATGAGCTGCGTTCTTAAGGGAGTTTTCGCGAAAACGTCTACATACCATATTTGTAAATTTGAGTCATTGTTATAATTATTAACATGGATCAAAAGCTTCACCTTTCTCTTTTGACATATCCTGTTCCCGTGGAAACATTAACTGGGCATAAACAATAGCCAAATTTAACCCCTAAAACAATTATATAACACGTGCACGTTTACGTTTACAGTGTACACATATTAAAGGATGTTCAAATTTGAGCAAAATCTTTTTAAATATTAAATAAAATATTTTTAAATTGCATATCAACAATAAACAATAGCCAAATTTAACCCCTAAAACAATTATATAACACGTGTACGTTTACGTTTACAGTGTACACATATTAAAGGATGTTCAAATTTGAGCAAAATCTTTTTAAATATTAAATAAAATATTTTTAAATTGCATATCAACAATAAACAATAGCCAAATTTAACCCCTAAAACAATTATATAACACGTGTACGTTTACGTTTACAGTGTACACATATTAAAGGATGTTCAAATTTGAGCAAAATCTTTTTAAATATTAAATAAAATATTTTTAAATTGCATATCAACAATAAACAATAGCCAAATTTAACCCCTAAAACAATTATATAACACGTGCACGTTTACGTTTACAGTGTACACATATTAAAGGATGTTCAAATTTGAGCAAAATCTTTTTAAATATTAAATAAAATATTTTTAAATTGCATATCAACAATAAACAATAGCCAAATTTAACCCCCAAAACAATTATGTAACACGTGCACGTATACGTTTACAGTGTACACATATTAAATGATGTTCAAATTTGAGAAAAATCTTTTTAATTTTTTTATAAAATATTTTTAATAGGAAAATAAAGTTCATTTGCTTCGATTAATAATGGAAAAAAATGTTGTCTTAGTAATTTCTTATGTTAGCTCGATAGGCTGTCATCCTTTTACCAAAACTATTACAATTTTTTTAGTATAATTGTGGTTTAATTTGTGATATTTCTTCGATGATATTATCTTTAGGGTGTTGAACAGTTTGAGGATTATCTGCAAAAAAAAACATGTTCAAGACATGTAAAGTTTATGCAGTATAAGTAGAAATCCAATTGTAACACTCTCCTTATCATTCATTGTTTATTTTATGTAATACAACTTAAACACCACCAACATTTAAGTGGTGTTCAATGTGAACGATGAATGATAAAGAAAGTATATTTTACCATATATATTAAAAGCGTTGATAACTTTGTGGTATGGTAATAAAACACTCTCCTTCTCATCCATTATTCACTTTGTGTAATACTACTTTTATTAACACTTATTCGTGACTACCGGTTTCGGAAAATAATTCCATCATCGGGTCATTAAAATAAAATTATTGCGATTTGACATTTGTATAAAAATAATAAAAATGTAAAAAAAGATCAAGTGAGTATTATAGTACAATCCCACAAAGTTAAGTTTGTTTTAAATGTACAAAATTTAACCAGCATATATTCACTTCTTGCCTGAATATCAGTGCAATTTTTTATAGTTACCTGAGAAAAATTCCGGGAAATTTATAAAGATATCTCAAATTTGAACACCCATTATATGTATGTAAATTCTGGAGCCACGAGTACATTGTCTTTCATCAAACGTACTGAGGATTTGGCTGACTATGCTGAAGCGAATGTATGTATCTTCGCCCAAAGGAACACAAAGACTCTGAAAAGTTTAGAAAATCCGCTGAAGAAAGTTGCTCACATAAGATTACTGAAATCTGAAACTTCGACGCTTTCAACGATTTTTCTACGCCAACAATTGGCTCCCTTGCTTGCAGATTCTCACAACTGGAAGCTATAGGGGTAATTTTCTAAAATGGCGCCTTTTTCCAGAATTATTGACAAAGACATAGAAATTGGAGACATTTATCTCGTTCTATACTCCTGTATATTCTTACCCCTTGTATATTATCCTCTTTGATGTTTCAATCAGAGGAAGATGGTATAAGATAGATAGGGCAATTTTCTTTTAAAGAGATTTGATCAAAGAATAATTGGAGAATTAATTTTGCTTTAACGTACTGTACTTGCTGTTAAGAATTTTATTTTAATTTAAGTTTTACTTAGTAATTACCACTTTTTTTAAAAATCTATTGTGAACGTTGTTTCGATGCATTCCGCATCATTTTCAAACACCGTACCTTTGTAAAAATATTTATAAATAATAGTGGTATTTTCTAAGTAAAATATTAATTAAAATGGAAACATTTTATCGCAATTTTACTGCCGAATCAATCAATAAAAGAACTTTATTGTTTGTTTTATATTTATGCGTAGAATATTAGTAATTTACTTGATAGGATTTTAATTAATTATCTTCACGCGACCAAACTGAAATGTAACCGAAATAAGGTTATTTTTTAATTTACGTAATAACTTTATTTTTTACCAAGAATAATTAAATTATGGGAAAATTCTAAAGCAACAGTCCATTACTTGATTCTTATACACTCGGTAGAATTGAAATATGATTAATTGCTTTGTATGTTAAATCAATCAATTTTCTGAAAATGAATTTATTTATTTGAAAATTGACGTAATAGCATCAAATATATTTTTAATCGTTTTTAGTCCAGTTGCCAAAGACAACACATTGAAAATAATAAAAAAAAATATTAAAAAAAGTCCCTCTCCAAGCACAACAGCTCTGTCTCTTTTTTAGAGAGGCTCAGTGCAATATAAAATCATAAGATAAAAGTAAGGAGATATGTATTAAATTTAAAAAAAATTGTAATTTTATTACATAAATGAAAAATGTATTTATTTAAAACAACTATTATTATTTTATATTTGTAAGTATGATATTAAAAATTCCGATTTTTAGTCTTACCTTAAACACGATTGTCTTAATCTAAACATAAACCGTTAGATTTTTTTTACGAACTTCTAGTTGCTTACACAAACCTCTACGAGTACGGCAATGCAACCCCAATTATCGTAGCTATTGCTAGTATTTTTTTCTTTTCTTTTCACTTTAACTAAAATTCCTCCATGTTTTTACCCATATACCATGCTTGCCCTTTACCCTTATTTTATATAACTAAAAATCAAGAACACATTATATCCATTCGATGCAGTACCCTATGCACCTTTTGGGTGCATACAGGGGTCAAAAATAAAACGATTTATTAATATTTTAGTGTATAGAAGATTAATTTTCAAACAGTTTTTGATAAAAAAAATTATATATATCTTTTATTAAATTATTTTAGTTAATGTGTTTTTTTTTAATTACCTTGCGACTGTGCATAAAACGACATATTTCGTAAATGGTTGTAAAAAATAGAACATATTTCATTTATATATATTTGATATATGATATGAGGCATAAGATAACGATTTACCATCACAATTTTCTACCCTTATCGAATGTCTGTCGTATTTTCTTAATTTGAAAATAATGGTGATTAATAAGTTGAGAATATAGCGATAAAGACTATTTCCAATTATGGCTTTTCTATTGTTTTTATGAAATTTGATGACTAAATTTGTTTCATAAACTGATAACAAAATAATGTTATGTAATTTTAATAAGACAGAAATAGTGAGGAATTTCACAACGAAAATATATGTAAATTTCTCACCATTATTATCTATTTTCCCACTAACCCCCCCCCCTCTCTAGTTATCACCCCACCTACCTCTACAAATAACTAAATAATTTTTTTCTCGTTAGTTTTCGTGATCACCTTGCATTATTGTAAGTAACGATCGAAATAACACTGCGTCAATACGATGCAGTGCCGTATGCACCATTGGGTGCGGATAAGGGTTAAAAGAAGAAAAATAAGTTTTGTGATCACTTGTTAACATCTGTAGTTTTCGAAACTAGTTGTGTGAATTGAAATACAACTTAACTAGTGGTCTAATTTATATAGGTGGTTAAATTTTGTCTGCCTCCGTAGTGTAATGGTCAGCACGCTCGGCTGCCATTCTGGAGGTCTCGGGTTCGATCCCCAGCCGGGGGTCGAATAAATATAAGTGATTTTTTCACTGTAATATTTATTCAATATCACCTCGGACTGGTACCTGAAGCGGAGGGCTGATCACCTTTATTTCATGTGTAAACGATCAAAATAACACTGCGTTATATGACGCAGTGCCCTATGCACCATTGGGGTTCGGATAAGGGTTTTATTATTATTATTATTAAATTTTAATAACTTATAATTTTGTTTATTTTATCTGGCTTTGTAGTAATATCCATTGATTTTTAATTTCAGTTTCGCTCGGTAAATACCACTATTTCTAATAATATTTTGACTTAACTGAAACATTAATTAAAAATATAATACAGCTCCCCAAAATAGTTTTTTTTTATTTTCTTTCTTATTGAATAGGGTGTGATATTTGGGGATGTTATCTTTTCCACAAGAATTTCTTTCCGAAATCGTGAATGAAAGAAATAATCGAAGGTCAATATTTGATTGATGTTCGTAGGCAGCTGTGTTGCTATTTTTATAGTATTCTCGATATACTCCCAATATTTTATCCCGTCCCAATATTATTTGATCCAATTCATGGTGTTGACAAAAACTATCACTGGATTGACAGAAAATATTTTTAGAAATAAGCCATGCAATTTGTTGATATATCGCTCACTCTTTTCAACAACGTCATATATCAAAAATCGACAATTTTCAGTTGTGCATGTTTTCGGAAAGCCCATAAAATGTACTAAATCTCAGCAAAAGCGGCATATTTTTAACTTAATATTTACCTGCTACAGGGCAAGTGTAGTTTATGCATTTTGAAGTGATATTTTTTACTTATAAAATGTATTCTTTAATTATAAAATGTATTCTTTAATTATTTTTTTAAATTTACTAAATATTTTTCAAATGGAGAAATAACATTCAGGTTTTACCTTAAAAGATCTGTTGCACAGTTAAAAGTTCAATAAGTGGCTTGATATTTATTTTCAATGCATTTTAATGTATTTTCAAACATTAAAAACGATTTCCTGAAAAATCATTATTTTATATATGACGTTGTTGAAAGGAGTGAGCGATATATACCTGTATGAAAACATTGTTGTAAACAAAATAATGAGAGTTTTTACCATGATTGTACTCTGAGATGAATGTGTTAAAAAAATGTAACATTTTGAGTGTGTCCAAATACTCGTTCACAAATCTGGGTTTTCTCTACTTGGGAGTAATTTTTACATTTTTGACATCTCAACATGGATGAAGAAAAATGTGGAAGTCTGGGTATTTACAGAGCTTATGACCTATCAAATGCTGGTTTTGAGATCATTTAATTCACGTGCACAATGGCAAGGTGTTGCCTTTAGTTACAAACGATCAAAGAAACAGTGCATCAATGCTATGCAGTGCCCTATACACCATTAGATACGAGGGTTAGAATAAAAAAATCAAAAACCCTTTTCTACACCCGATGGTACATAGGGCATTGCATCATATAACCGCAGTATTATCTTATTCTTTAACATATGAAAGAAAGGCCCCCGCTTCAGGTATAAGTCCAGGGTAAAATTGAAAAAAAAGTCTAAAAAATCACTTATATTTATTTAACCCCCCCTTTCCCTGGGAATCGAACCCGGGACCTCCAGTACGGTAGTCTAGCATGCTAACCATTATACTACGGAGGCGAATAAAGAAGAATTTAGCACAAGGAAAATCATAACCGGATGTTATCTCGTGTTATTTTTGACTCGACGTATGTAAATTGATCAAAACCAATTGAAATTTCAAATTTCGTAGTCCTTTTCCATGCCCGTCGGGAGGTAGTCATTAGGGGTGCCGAAAAAGGTTCCTTCTAATACCAAAGGTTTTTTAGGTCTCCCTTTTGTTTCCCGTTTACTCATTTGTTCTTGCCGTATTCCTTCGGGATCTTCCTCGCTCCCTACTTATTCCTTTATTCTTGTCTTTTCTTGCCTTAAATGTTCGTACGGAAATAGCGAAAATATTGTGACAATGACAAATTTTTCCTTTTTTCGCATTTACACGCCGTTTGAAAATGTTTAAATTTCACGCGGAATAAATAATCGATTGTCATTACTTTTTATGTTACGACAAGAATAAATTTATGGGTTTGTTTTTATTCGTTAGTGATCGTTAGTTTGTTTTAACCGATTTTTATGTTGTTGATAGAAGTTGCATTTGTTATTTGCCTTGCTTATTATGTACACACAATCCACCTTCATAGCGTAATGTTCAGCATGCTCAGCTTACGTACCGGAGGTCCCGGGTTCGATGCTCAAGGAGGGGTTAAATAAATATATGTAATTTTTCACTCTTATATTTATTCATTATTATCCTGGGCTGGTACCTGAAGCGGAGAGCTGATCACCTTTCTTTAATGTGTTAACGATCAAGATAACAGCCCGTTTATATTATGCAGTGCCCTATGCACCATCAGTTATAGATACGGGTTTGAAGAATAAGATTATGTACAAGGTTTAAAGATCGATTGGTGAATTTTTATTTATTCTAGCTGAGAACATGTTTTATTTTAATCTGTATTGGGAACAGGAAGGATAAACTAATGTGGGACAGTCAGGAACTTCTCAGGATTTGCTCATTGCTCGGGAGAAACCAAACTGTTGATTATTGTCAACTAGCCGTTGATTATTCAAATAAATGGGTCTCAACTAAACAAACACCTTCCCAATCCAACCATAGGTAGCTCTAGTGAACTCACATATATTGTCGTGAGACTAATGATATGTGTAAGAGTTCTAGAAATTTGAGTTGTGTGGTTACCAATCTTGGGTATAATAGTGAATGTTGCACGTGTGTAAAGTGATCACTTAACTAACCTATGACAGGTCATAAGCCCTGGAAATACCCAGTTTTCCACATTCTTCTTTACCTATGCTGAGATGTCATTTTTTTCATATTTACCATTTTAAACTTTTACAAAGTAAATACTTTATTTTACTATACAGTCGAACTCCGTTATTACAAGCACAGTTTTATCGAGATCTCGGATATAACGAGGAAACATTAGTTGATATTTTGGTTTCTGATTTTCTCTATACAAAATATTATAACGAGCTACTTCGCAGCTATAACGAGCAAAAAAATCGCCGGAAAAAATCTTAAAACTGCTAATGTGTCGATTTTTTATTTTGAAAAATGTAATTTATATGCACTTTTTTTTATTTTTACAGGGTCAATACTTTTTTTCATCATATTTTATTTTGAAGAATGTAATTTCGTTTTCCCTTTATTTAAATTATGTACTTTGTTTTACTATATTTTATTTTGAAGAATGAAATTAAATATGCACTATTTAGTAGTTTTACAATGTAAATACTTTATTTTAACTTGTTTTATTTTGAAAATAAACGTGGTTGCAAAATATGAGAATTCGATTGTCTCGTCATAAACTCTAACCTATTTGGTAGAGAATGAAAGTGAAAAAATGTCACCAGTTAGTATCCTGAATAGCAACAATGGCAGTTGTCAAATTGATAAAAAACTGAGCTGTAAAGTGGGACAGTTTTTTAATAGTATAGTTTAAATGACACTTTATCGGTGATATTAAACAAGCTATCTGGATAACAGATAATTATACCGGAGTCCAATAAGACGCAAATATTTATGTCATAAATATTAAAAATCAAAAAAATATATTAAAACTGGTTTAATACCACTTTCGGATTTATTAATGTAAACACGACTAGTTTCGAGAACTGTAGATGTTCTCATCAACAGATGAAAATATAAAATATTTTATAAAAATATTCTATTTTAAAAAAATCTGTTAATCAAAAAAATATATATTTACATAAAATAGTAAAATTTATAACATTCGCTATCCATATCCACTAATAAAAATTATACTAGTAACTCTGTTCCTCTATTTTCTCACAAGAGCTGATGAGTCTCTGTGAAAAAAGAGACTCTTGTGTTTGGAGAAGGACTTACACTCAGAATTGATTTTTTTCTCTTTATTAAGGGTATAAAACAGTATTTTTTGTTAAATTGTTTGATATAATTTTGATAAATATACATTTTTTTATTAGTAGTATTTTTGTTTTTTTTTATATCCACACGATTTGATTCCCATGTATTTGATATTTTGTAAGAATCGCTTGGAGTTATTGGTATTTTTTTTTATTATTTTATCATTTTGAAATCTAAAGATGTACCACCTACTTTTAATGAATTCAATTTTGAATAATTTTTTAAAAGTAAATATTTATCATTATTGAAAAGTTTATCGTACCTTTTATAATAATCGCAAAATATTTTTATTATTCTCACTAAACATATTTTAACCATTTCTTATTAACTTGTGTATATTTCATTTTATCATTTAAATCATTTCCTCTGCCCTGTTAAGAAAAAAAATTTAACTTCTTGTTCACTCTAATTCAGCTTTAAGGGCCCATTTTCTCTAAATAATATTCAATTTCAGTCAATTCAACAACGAATCGATCCAAAAATTTGCTTAATCCGAACTTGCTCAACATCCACGAAATCATACTAAACGAGCGACAAATGTTTGTGATTTTCAAATGTGATAAATAAAACATTTTTTTGTAATATATTTTATTTTGAAGAATGTTTTTTACTCTATTTTATTTTGAAGAATGAAATTTCATATGCACTATTTAGTAGTTTTACAATGTAAATACTTTATTTTACCCTGTTTTATTTTTAAAATAAACGTGGTTGCCAAATATGAAAATTCGATTGTCTCGTCATAAACTCTAACCTATTTGGTAGAGAATGAAAGTGAAAAAATGTCACCAGTTAGTATCCTGAATAGCAACAATGGCAATTGTCAAATTGATAAAAAACTGAGCTGTAAAGTGGGACAGTTTTTTAATAGTAGTTTAAATGACACTTTATCGGTGATATTAAACAAGCTATCTGGATAACAGATAATTATACCGGAGTCCAATAAGACGCAAATATTTATGTCATAAATATTAAAAATCAAAAAAATATATTCTTATTAACTTGTGTATATTTCATTTTATCATTTAAATCATTTCCTCTGCCCTGTTAAGAAAAAAAATTGAACTTCTTGTTCACTCTAATTCAGCTTTAAGGGCCCATTTTCTCTAAATAATATTCAAGTTCAGTCAATTCAACAACGAATCGATCCAAAAATTTGCTTAATCCAAACTTGTTCAACGCCACGAAATCATACTAAACGAGCGACAAATGTTTGTGATTTTCAAATGTGATAAATAAAACATTTTTTTGTAATATCGACTGAAAAAGGTTGGTCCTTTTAACCCTCGGGATGAAATATTCACTGAAGACGACAAAAACAAATTGCTTACTGCGCGTCTGCAAAATTTACATTCCGTGATTCATATAAAAAAGTATTATATTGATGTAATCAAAAATGTCTAAAAGGTTTTATTGGATGTTATGTTGGACTTTATTGTAATGATATACTTTCAAGCATATAATTTGAAATGTATTTTAAGCAATATTTTGGGGGGTGTCCAAATTTTTTAGGTTACTGCTAAATTAAAGCTTTCTCAATCCAACATAGGTGGCTCTTGTGAACTCATGTAAATACTGTGTCAAAAGAATAATGATAAACGTAGAAGTTACAAAATGTTGAGAAGTGTGATAAAAAAAAGGTTTCTACCAAAAATACACTTTTCAAATTCAGCCATAGATGGCCCTAGTAAATTAACATGTACATTTTTATGAGAATAATGATTTATGTAGGAGTTCTAAGTTTGTGAATTGTGATTGTCAATCATGGGAGAAAAGAGAATTTACACGTGTATAACATGATCATTTAACTAGCCTAAGACAGGTCATAAGCCCTATAAATACCCATAATTCCAGAGTCTATTTCATGATTGTTGGTTATGTAAAAAACATGCATTTAAAAACACGTATTTTATAATTTTTTTAACGAATCATTTTTATACTGAAAAAAAACAATTATTTGTTTTTTCTTACAATTATTTTATTTCAACAAAAACTTATTTCGTTGTTACTGAGATCATCAGACTAGAAGGAGTCTAGAAAAAAATGCTCAGATTTCAATATTCTGATTCATCTAAGTTGAATTTTTGAAATGCATAAATAAATTTAAATAGAATTACTATGATTTATTAATTAATTATTATCATAGATTGAATACGCTCTGTAAGTCAACGCGCAAATTTGATTTAAAAAAATATTGAAATCAAATTAACATGTTTATTTTAGAGGTTGTTTGAAAAACTACCCTTAAATGCTGTCAGAACAATACGATGTTTGGACAGCGAACGACTCCCGCTACCAATTTCGAATGAAAAACTTCTCTATGGGAGTAGCTGACGTCATGACAATGCAACGTTCCCACTAACAGACCACCCTCATTATTTCTCTGCAAACTATTTGAATCCTGGGCAAGCCGGTTTGAAGTGCTCCCCCTAGAGATTCGCTACCATTGTCGGGCATTAAACGTAATGCGCAGTTTGTCTGTCCTACAAACGTGCCTTCATGGCAACACTCAAAATATTACAAATGAGCAACTATTATAATTATAATAATACTTTGGGGTTGTCCAAATATTTGTACTTAAATAGTGGATTTAAACCACGAGGGATTCCTCTGGAAGAAGCGTTTTGCGAAAAGGGAATATGGAAGTCGGAATATTAACAGGGCTTATAACCGAAACGAATGGTTGGTTTTAAGTTTTACCTTATACTGTTAAATAACGATTTGTACTTTTGCCATTTTATTCCTTAAACGCCACCTGTATTATGACTTGTACTATCATATCGTAGTAATACAGGAGAAAGTGACTATTTGATATCTTACTAGCTTAATATTGCCCTGAAAACATCCCAAAGGATTTTAAACTTGTAAGTATAATATATTGACTTGGTAAAAATGACTAACTGCATTGATGGTTATTTTCTTGCCAAGCAAAAGTGACTTAAATGGCCCTCCTGAACATTTTACGTTTTGTCAGTTAGTCACTTTCTCCTGTACGACTACGATATATTCTTTTCATGATTTTATGTTTCTAATGCAGTTAAATAAATATGTTGTTCTTCTTCTTCTTCTTATTTTTCATGAGCCCCCTGACATCCACTGCTGGATATAGGCTTCTTCCCCTTTTTTCCCTGTCATCTTGTCGGTTGCTGCTTGCAGCCAGTTTTTACTATATAAATATATATGTATTATATATATATATATATATATATATATATATATATATATATATATATATATATATATATATATATATATAAATAACCTTTCCATATATTATAGACTACTACATTTTAGTTTATTGACTAGACATTTTTTATAAAATACATCATTCTAATTAAACTCTTCCAATTAAAAAACAAAATATAAGATCTTGTGCTAGGAAAATAACTTTTACTCAATATTGATTTCTTGTACTTAACCATGATGGTATTTTTAATTTGCTTGGTTCCTTTGTAATTTAAAAAAAATCTCATGTGTAATAGACCTTTTTTGTTGTTGTTTATTACCTTCATTTTTTAAATGTATTTGTATATTCCCAGTGGTGTTTAAGGTACTAAATCAAATTGATGCCATGTTAATTTGATCATTTATTTTATCATAGCAATGTGATCAGTCTCACGCTTCAGGTACCGGTCCAGGGTTATATTCGGGAAATATTACAGTGAAAAACTAAATATTTTTTACCATTCTGGGATGCAAACCTAGGACCTCCAGTATAGTAACCAGACGCAGAATAGTAAATAATACATTTTTTTTGTTTGCAACACTAAAAAAAGGTTTGTTGCACAGTCATGTTATATGTGTATGTGTAAATCTCTCTTAAACTGCCGCTATTTGTCGTATTTATAATTGCCAAACATAAATACTCGTCATTGTTTCAAATACATTTATGAAACGACATTATATCAAGCAATATGTTTAAACAAAATGTCTATGTACCATCGTAAGCGGGTAAGACTCGGAAAAAGTAATGAAAAAGTCAACATCTCATTATTTTGAATAGAAGCCAACCTCGCATATAAAATGATGCTTGAAGAAATACGAAATGAATTGTTATTTAAATTTTTATTCTCAAACTAATATATTATAACCCTTATCTGCACCCTATGGTGGATAGGGCACTGCATTGTTAAAACTATCGTTAAATACACGAATACAATGTGATCAACTCTACTTTTCCGGTACCAATATAAGATAATGTGAAATAAATGAGTGAAAAATCAGATAACTTTATTTTGACCATTTTTTACTCACAAAATCCAATACAAATATTAAGAATCACATTTATTTATATTAACCTATTTTTATTAAAAAAATCCCATATTAATATATATTTTAACATTTTATACTTAAAAATATTACATTAAAGTTTTTTTTATTGTTTTTGTTCACAAAATCCCATCACTTAAATATCAAAAACCGCATGTAAATACATATGTATTTTGATTTTTTTATTTTATTGTTGACATTAAAATATTATTTCGACTTTTATTCTATCGTTTCCATATATTATACACCCATACAAAATTACATCCATTAATTTGACTTTTTTTAGTCACAAAAATCCATATAAATATGAAAAATTACATATATTTATTTTAATAACCAAACCTAACATACATAACCTCCTAACCACTTCACCAAAGAGATGGAGTGCTAAACTATCAAACTACCTTCATGGCGTATATGAATTTCGTAGTGATATTAGATGATATATAAATTGATGACTTTAGTACTTTTCAGTGTCCGTATAATTCGTTAGACGCACGTGTGCCGATTGACGCCCACACGCGACCTACTTTCATCCGTATCCAACCCTTATTTCAGCACCTGCCTCGGCATTATTTCCACACACTTTCCTTTATGTTTTCCCACCCTTACTCTATTTGCAGGTAGAACTCTCAAAGTGTTTTGTTAGGATAATGTGCAATAACAAACGCAATGAATTTTTATATATGTGTAATCTAAATTCAGCTAGGCGTTCTTATCTTCCATTCTTTCAGTGCGTACGGTTTTTTTCGCTCGTCCCTGTAAAAGAAGGTTAACTGTAAATGTCAATGATTTTAAATAATACGGGATGGTTTCTTATTACAACGCTTAGTATGTGCGATGTTGGCCTTTAGAAATAGCAACAGACAAAATAGCCCGGATAAAACAGCTCTGTCGAATTAGCTAGCAAAATGCTATCTCTATTGTAATACGTAGTGCGAGCAACGCTGGATTTCTCTCACTAAGAATCAGGCCCTTTTTATTTATATGTTGAAAAATCTATTTAATTATACTTAAAGTTTAAAATTTTCTAATGTATTATACACACTATGTCTGTAGTAATCACACAACAATTAACGTAGACACATACATAAAAGGACATTTTATTTTTTTATTTTTTTATTAAGCATTCACATTGTTGTAAGACATTTTTTTAAAAGGAAAAACTCGCAAAGCGTTTATTTAAGATGCTTGTCTGCAGGTAGGGTAGAAAGAATAGGTAAGGTAAATGTGAAAAATACATCACAAACCCCCAGAACAATTTAAAATAAATAATTCTTTAACTTATTTTGCAATTGGCGGGAATCGAACCCGCGACGTCAGTTTCGTAGTCGAGCATCTACGCAACTACGCCACGGCGCCTGTGAAACATTTGTAACATTCGCCAATTCTACCCATGATTGACTACCACATTACTCAAATTCTTGGAATTTCTATATACACGATCTAGTTTTCGAAACATTGTACTTGAATCAATAGAATTTTCACTAGAGACATTTATAGGTGAGATGTCTCTTCATCTATGCAGAGATGTCAAAAAATAATTTGAAACTCCTATAATTGGAGATAATCCAGATTTGGGAACGAGTATTTGGACACATTTTTTTTGTATTTATTTACTTTTTAGTTTTTATTTGATGTGATTAAAAATAAATATTTTATATCACTAAAAACGTAGAATAAAAAATAATAGACGTTATAGACGTGGTGAATTTCCCATCTGTTTGCAATTTTAATGCTGGGACAATGAATTTAGATACATGTGAGAGAAAGGGAGGGTGATTGCTTAGGGAAAATTATAAACATAAATCTCCTACGAAAAATCAAGTACGTAACAGTCTCACTTCTTAAACTCCACTAGCTTGGAAAAGTTATTATAACTAAGTCAGCAGCTTGTCTTAAAGAAAGGAAACTGAATAATTCATCAACTTTCGGAAAACTTGAATTTTCTACTTGCTCTGAAAAAAATATGTCAAAAGTAGGTTCTGTACATGCATTTTAAATTTTATTCATACATGAATAGACCTGAAAAATTGAATGAATTCTCGATTCGACCAAATATTGATGTTCGCTCCAAAGAACCTGAAATAATTGTGATGAAAATGAGTTTTTTATTTATTTTATTTTTGATCTTTGCCTTACGGTCCAAATGAATTTAAAGTTCTGCATAGTACGCAATGGTGTAAGAGGCTAACTTATAATTACCCATCAAAATCTAAGCATAAGCTGTGATATCGAAATAAATTAAACAAAATAAAATAATTTATTTTATGTTTTTTTGTGGCACATTTTGTGGCACATTTTATAAACTTTATAAAATAAAACAACTTTTTCCAAGCGTTTTCGACAAGAACCTTGTCATCATCAGGGTTTATGTTCTTATTCTAAAACATTGAAATACTCATAGTTAGGTTATAATTAATTACCCTTCTCTCACGATACCAAAAACTTCCACGCACTCCGTACACCCCATGAAAATGTGATTTACAAAAAAAATCAAAAACGGGAAAAAACTCCTAAGTGTTGCTTTTATTGTGTATTGCGCAGCAATTACGTCCACTCCAGACGACAACTTGTGAGCTACAAATGAAATCGTCCAAAAACAGTATTAGGTTCTTGTGGAACCGGTTGGAAAAAGTGAACCAATAAAAAGTGGTCAAAACAAAGTTGTTTTATTTTATAAAGTTTAAATAAAATAATGTTTTGAAATTGTCTGTAAATAACTTTGTGTTTATTTTTGGCTGTTCTTCATTTTATTTATTTTTATCCTTTTTACATCAAAAATATAAAAGTCGATAATTTGAAACTCTTTTTGTAAAAAAATATCTAATATTTGTCCTCATAAGTAAAATACCAGTGAAATTAAATAATGTCATTAGAAAATGTTCAAACAATAATATTTATTAAACAATGTTGAGATTAATTTGACTTTAATCACTTTTAAAAAAATACATAAAACTGTCTTATGTTTAATTCGCATAACCGGAAACACTTTCAAGAGACTGAATTAGGAACACAGGAATTCGGAAAATCTGCAGTACGAAGGATACAATCACACGGGGAAGACAGTGAAGATAATTTTGGAATACCCATGTCAATAAATTGCAAGAAAATAGACTGGCCCGAATTATTCTTTGTCAGAACCCAGACGGAAGACCACCTGGAAGACCTTCAAAGCAATGGCGTGTCAACTGGTCGTTCACATCACAAGATACGGATAACGAAACATACAGATTCTCGGATCTATAAGAAGGAAGAAGAAGAAAAATGTTTTATTATACGTCTAGCCAGGTTAAAATATATACGCAATTTAACAAGCTCCAATTATTTCATAAATCTTATTCTCCAAAATTATCTTACTGTGTAAATCAGTAGCCCGAAATTTACTAAACCAAATCTCTGATTCAGACAGCTTACAAACTTTGCTTGTAACTTCTGCTGTAGACTAATTTCCTGTCAAAATAGTTACATAAATTACTGAACTACATAATAATATTTTTCTCCAATTTTATATCATAATTTATTTGTTTTATGGTCGTGTTCCTAGAAAAGAAGGAGTCGGCTGCGGGAAATAATTTACTGCTTAAGATTTACATGAGAGAATCAGAGATCAACTGTTCGCAGTTCAATAAGATGGTAAGATATTGTTTGGTTATATACACTACTGAAGCCCTGTATGTTGCACTGAAAAATATTTAGAATAATGAGGTTTGGAAAAAACAAGCGTGTTTTTTTTAAAGATTACTCGTATATGGTTGATTTCGGCTCCAACACACAAATTGCATTTTAATAACAATAAATATAGGTTTAAACAGGAGATAGAAAGAGGAAGAAAGCAATAACAAAAATAAACTGACATTTAGGAAAATATACAGTAAACTATTCGATCTACATTAATAAAATCAAATTACAATTTGGACATTAAAAATTATTGTTACCTTAAATTTTACCATAAAAATCAGCCACAAAGAAAAAAAATGGTACTTTAAGTAAAAAAGTTCTAAAAAAGCTTGCCTAATTTAGTCGAAAATGCAAAATTGATATTAGTACAAATCATTTTTAAATCCTCAAATAAAAAAACCCAATTTTTAGTTTATTCTCATTAACACTTGTAAACTGCCATCAAATTGCGATTCAATCATTGAAATCGAAACCAATTTATAATAAACCTACATTTAATAACGTATTTTAGAAGTTAATAAAAGGAAAAAGACGTAGTATGAGTAGGACAACATGAGAGTGACATGTATGTCCATATGATGTTTTATCCAAAGTAATATTGAAGACATAAATTGAACTTTTAAAAAATCCTGTAAGCTGTAGCAAAAAATCAGCTGGCTTTAATTAATTAAAGGAAGCATAGAAAACTTTTTGCTTTTGAAATTTTCTCGCAGCCTTATTGCCTTCTCCAACTCTATAAAATTTCCTTACCCCTACAAACGGTTCATTCAATTATCTTAGGATTGTATTAACTTTCCTGGAAATACATTCACAAAACAAATTGAAGTAAGTTGTTCGTGCAGAAGGAAGATTTCATTCTACTTTATTGATAGGTACAAATATAAAAAGTTATTTATTTTAATCAATTCAAAAGTCGCTGCTGAAAATCTAATTCCAAGGGAAATAAGAAAATCATGTACCATATATATATTTACAACATTTTGAGTGTATCCAAATACTTGTTCACAAATCTGGATTATCTTTAATTAAGAAGTATTATTTTTTACACTTATATAAAGAAGAATATGGCTCTTCTTCATCTTTATTTCGATGTCAAAAAATAATATGAATATACTTTTTTAGGAAAACTAATTAACATTAATCGCATATCCTTGAAGGGTTAGATATTTCCTTTGATTAACGATACGAAAAAATCTTTGAGGTCTTTACCCTTCATCGAGATTTTGAATAAATTTCAATTTTGATCTTCAGATTTCAAGAGCCATATAATATCCGCCGAAAATATTCAAAGCCTTTTATAACGAACCACCCGTTATGACGGCGACCCTAATCTTTCAACGTCCGGTTCGGACACTTCCGGTTCAATTATAAAGCCTTCAGAGGAAATTGGAAAATCCGAGATCTAGTACAAACTTACGGACTACTTTGTCTAGTAATATCTGGAAAATCCTTTCATATTTATCATAGATCTTTCTATACATACCTCTAAATCTCTCAACGGAAAAGTGAGTTATGAAATTGCTTTTATTATTTAAAAGCTTGTCAAGATTTGCAGATCAAATCTAAAAGCCTTTGACTTAAAAAGACAACTTTTAAAAATATATTTTTTTAAATTTATTTATTTTATTTTTAAAGTCTGTGTATTAACGAGGCTGACGACCGTCATAGGCTGGTTTTAGTGATCACTTTTTATACACGTGTAACATTCACTAATTCTAGCCATTATTGATAATCACACTACTCGAATTCTTGGAAGTTCTATATATATATGAACCAATTTTGAAACATTATTCTTGAATCAATACAATTTTACTAGAGACATCTATTGATGAGATGAAAAGAAGCTTTTTGTTAGCAGAAACTCTAATATCAGTATGTAAGGTCCAAATTCTGGATTATAATCACATACATGAGAAACGCCAGAAAATATCATTTTCAATTTATTATTTAAGCTTATAATTTGACTTATAATAAGATAATATGAAAATAACTCCTGTAATAAGAGATAATCCAGATTTTGTGAACAAGTATTTGGACACACTCAAAATGTTGTAAATAAAATCATTTCATTAATCGATTCGGTAGTCACTTAGTGGTAATAATACATTTTTCATATTAGTTTTACTCGGTAAATACCACCATTTAAATAATAGAAATAATGGTATTTACCAAGTAAAACTTAAATTAAAAATTAACTAAAATCATTAAGAAGGAATGAACGTAACTTTTTGACGAATACCAACTGCTGGTTTCCATTTTCGTTAACTAATTAATACCCTAGACATGTCCCATGACCATTACCGTACATGTTCCAATAGTCGGCGGTTTCCATTGGAAATACAGGGAACATGTTTTATCCCTGGCCGCACATGTTTGCCTGGTATATGTTTAACATCTGCCGAGCGTGTATTACACTAACCTACATACCACTCATGTAATAAAACATGTCCCTTAATAAATAATTTTATTAGCTATACTTAACACTTTCCATACATGTGGTACAATATAATACATTATATTATTAATATTTAAAGCATTTACTTTGTGGTTAGTATTTTTTTAAATGTTATTAATATTAGTATATTACCACTCACCGAGGTTTTTATGTCTACCGGTTTCTTGTTTTTAGGATTTACCCGTCTCTTCGTCAGGACAATCACTACCACAGCATGCTTGTTTTTTAAAATGATTTTCTTTTAAGGCCGTACTCGCCATTATAATATACTCAATATAAATAATATTTTAAGCATTTACTTTGTGGTTAGTCATTTTTACTTTTTTTTTAATGTTATTAATAAAAGTATATAACCACTCACCGAGGTTTTTATGTCTACCGGTTTCGAGACGTACCTGTCTCTTCGTCAGGACAATCACTACCACAGCATGCTAGTTTTTTTTTATAATGATTTGCTTTTAAGGCCGTACTCGCCATTATAATATACTCAATATTATTAATATTTAAAGCATTTACTTTGTGGTTAGTCATTTTTTTTTTTTTTAATGTTAATAATATTATTATTTAACCACTCACCGAGGTTTTTATGTTTACTTTTTCGCGCTTTCTGCTACTATATACGGTAAACTGGTAACACAAATATAAATACATTAATAAAATTGGTATACAACATTTTGAGTGTGTCCAGATAATTGTTCACAAATCTGGATTTTCTTAACTTAGGAGTATTTTTTTTCTATACTGATAAAGAAAGGAGAGTGAATATTGGAAACAGGGTGAATAGTGCTCTAAAATCAGTTATAGCAAATAAAAACCTATTAGCGAAAGCTAAACTGGCAGTACACAACGGAGTCCTGGTTCCAACCCTTATGTATGAAAGCGAAGCATGAAGTTGGACAAAGAAGGATGAACGCAGAAAGAATGCATTCGAAATGCGATCCCTCACACGAATATGCGGCAATATGGCGTATGTTAGATGTACGAATGGTAGATTAAGGAAAAAATGCAAGGCTGAGATAAGTATTATCGATAAAATTAAGAAAGGTGTGTTGAGATTGTTTGGACACGTGGAACATATAAGTGAGGAAAGAACGGTTAAACAAATAGTTTGAAAAAGAAGCAGAGGAAGACTGAAGAAAACTTGGCAATCAGGTATATCAAATTCTTGAATGCAGCCGGGTTAGGAGTCAAAATAATCGGCGGCTATGTATGAGAAGATGCATGAATGTGGAAGAGGTGAACCATGTTTACAAATAAAGGTGGTATAGCGTTTTCTTCCCACTGCCTACCCCTGCGTGGAAGCGCCGTGATGGTAAGTTACTGTTTTAGTTAGAACATGTACAGCATTATATACATATATAGATTCTTAGTACCAGGCACTGGATTTTTCAAGACAAAAATCTTATTCAGAATACTTTTTTTTAAAGGTAAGAGATTTGAATAAGTTTGGCTAAATCTTACCCATTCAATTCTTTTATATTGAATTTTTATGTGATCTATTTCAAAATAATAAATGACGCGTTAAATTTGTATTTTTATTATACTGAAATTATTTCTCTCATGAAAATGTATGGAATTTAATATACTATATTTACATTCTCATGTACCTAAGAATAATTTTACAATATGTAATTTATTTTACATGATGGTTTAGTCCATACATTCCTATCGCTGATAGTACATACTGCCCTACATAGAACTTCCAAAACCAACACAATATTTTATCCCCTACAAAGCCTTCATAGATTCCGTAAAAGCCTCTCGGGTTTAGGATCAACCCTCCTTGGCTCTACCCATCTAAATTCACCGTAGACGAAAACTGTTTATATAACTTACTTTACACTTTTGATAGAAGCTTATTTAAAAATTTATTTACTCTGTTTTTTTGTCGTTATTCGAAAAGACAACAGTTTAAGCTTGCTTGAACAAAGCTCAGAAAAGCTTTTGTTTCAACAATGTTAAAGCTTTTTACTTAAAGGCTACGTACTTGACTTTTCACTTAATTTATATTTTATCTAAAAGGGTGAATAATGTTGTAAGCAAAGTTTTTTAAAAATCCGTAATTTATTTTTAAATTATACTGTTGACTTATTTGACATTAACATTTTAGAGAAGATTTATATTAAATTTTCTAGAACTGGTGAAACTTGGTATAGTTTCTTGTAAGAACTGAATTCGGTTTAGTAAAACAACAAGTTTATTTTACAAATATCATTAAACTGGGATGTTTCCAGTTCGATGATATCGATAATGACGAGACCCGTTCACTGGTGTAATAAAACAAAAGTAGAAAAAGCTGTTTGATTATAGTTTTTTTAAAGGAATAACCAGCAAAGTCTCTAATTTAAGAGGCTTGTATGTAGTTTGGATAATAAGGATAGGGAAAGCGAATGTAAAAAATACACTTCAAACACCCAGAAAAATTGAAAAATTTTTTTTTTGGAATTTATTTTGCTACTGGCGGGAATCGAACCCACGACATCAGTTTCGTAGGCGAGCGTCGACTCAACTACGCCATGGAGCCTAGCAAATAAAAAAGTTAGATTTTTGTTTACAAAATACTTGAAGGTGGTCATGTCAAAATGAAGAATAATTGGTGGGTATATACGAGGAGATCCATGAACGTAAAGAGGCAAAAAAATTGTAAGGACAGAGTGGTGTGGCATTCTTTTCTCTCTACCTACCTCTTTGGGAAGCGGCATGAATATTTGTTAATTAATTGCTATTTTTTGTCTTAAAATACATATTCATTTCGCGGTACTTGGTATACTGGGACTATCATTATTGGATAGGTTTATCAATTGATTATCCCCCGAGAGATCTCTATTTGAATGTTGTCTATGCGCTAAATCTCTACATTTGGAAACGAATTATCACAAAGTGAGATATCGTACTGCATTAGAGAATAATAATTCACTCATGCAATACTATCATCCGATTGAATTAAATCCATTTCGATTAACACTGATTATCAGACTCACCCAACACGATGAATCCACAGTGCGATTCTGTTCAATGTGAATATCGTATCGTGGCTCATTCAATGAGTTGGTATTTGGGACATCAAAGTAGGTCGGATAGAAAAAACTCCCATTACCTCTGATCTGCATTGACATTTTCAGGTTATGTGGGATATCAATCATATATTTTTAGATCTATAATATTATGCAAACACCGTATAATGATTACTCGATAAAATGTACTCATTTTACTTCTGTTCATGTTCTGTTCAAGTATCTTTTCTTTCTTTTCAAGAGAAACATGTGTTTCATTACTTAATTCGACAGACACTTTGTGGTAAAATCTATCCATTTTCAATTAATTTTTTACTTAGTAAATACTTTTATTTCAAAAATCTACTGTGGACACGTGTTTTGATGCATTCCGCATCATTTTGAAACAGATACGGCAGTAACTTTGTAGCAAAATCTATCCATTTTTATTTTATGTTTCACTTAGTAAATACCACTATTTCTTAAAATCTACTGTGACGCGTGTTTCGTTGCATTCTGCATCATTTTCAAACACCATACAGTGTTTAAAAATAATGCGGAACGCATCGAAACACGTGTCACAGTAGATTTTAAGAACTAGTGTTATTTACTTAGTAAAACATTATTAAAAAAGAAATATTTGTGTTGAAATTATTTACACAAATATTTTAATTTCATACTATTTCTGTGAGCCCAAGCGGCCCATTATTAGAAATAGGTATCAAATTGTGATAGAGTGGGTTCGAACTGAGAAACTCTGACCTAAGAGTTCACGACCATGTTAAAATAGATAAATAAAGTAATAATAAAAAAAATGTAAATAGTACTCTGCTGATAGTAAACACAAGATAGCTTGGTGGGTCTCCTTAACAAAATATGTATTTCTATGATTGCTTATATGTATTTATATAAACACCTCTGATATTTATTTTTTTATTATTATAATTTTTTTAATTAAAGAGAAATATTTTTGTTTTTATTATTTTAAAAAGTATTTGAATTTCATACTATTTCTGTGAGCTCATTATTAGTAATAGGTATCAAATTGCGGTAGCGGGGTTTCAAACCGAAAAAAGACTTAAGTCCGCGACACTAACCACGGGACCACAACCCGACATTAACTTAAAATATCACTTCTTCTCACATTTACTTCTTATATCATTGTTACATATTTATTTAATATTATGACCCTAGACTTTTAGCTGAAGCTAATATGATCCGTTGCCCTCTGCATCAATAAGTGTGGTGAAAGGTTAGTAGAATAAAAATTATTTGACATTTTTTAATTCTGATTTTAATTTTCCTAACATATTAAAAAACCGGTAGTTTGTTAAAACATTAAAACTCACCTTAGGTATTTATGCTAACATACCTAATTTGATTTATTATTAGATTTAAACCAATATTTTTAGCTTTTCCACTTTTTTATTTGACCAGCGACCGGGTTTCGTCGTTACCGACATCATTAGACTGGGCCTGGGACTTTTATTTGACCAGTCTGATGATGTCGGTAACGACGAAACCCGGTCGCTGGTTAAATAAAAAAGTGGAAAAGCTAAAAATATTGGTTTTAATCTAATAATAAATTAAAAATGCAATTCCATCACGAAGTGTCAGTGGATAATATAAATACCTTATTTGCTTTGGAAATTACTAAATCAGTGTTTGAATTAAGTTTATTCATAATTTTTAATCTTTAAGTAGGTAGGTACTTATAAATTTCTTAATAGGAAAATTCAATTACGGTAATTACACCCAAAAAAATATCCAATTATATTCTGCAAATGCTTAAAGGTTATTAAAATGAATAAGGTCGTAGAATTATCCTCATTTAATTCGGGAGTACGTAAAATAAATTCCATATAAAATTTAAAGAGCGACCCTCGCTATAAATACGAAAACCTTTTCCAATCACCTTTTTTCCTCACTGCTGGATTTATTCGGTAAAATCACAAAGCGGCTATACATTAAAATGAGAAACTCGCGTGAAA
>NW_028281795.1:0-26039 GCF_059751285.1 Brachycentrus maculatus
TCCCAACCCCAACCCCAACCCCAACCCCAACCCCAACCCCAACCCCAACCCCAACCCCAACCCCAGAAGGGCGCATTTCGATATTTAATTTCGATATTTAACGATTAATAAGTAGACAATTGAAATATCGTGTATTTTAATTGGGATGTTAGAGCAATATAATTTTGAGATGTTATAGTCCAAACGATAGATGGAATGAATCAGTGGTAAGTGAGTGAATAATTTCATTAGTAAAGCTCACCAATTTTATATACTAATTAGCCCATCGTTTTATGGTTGTTTTAGATGGAAGAATGTGAAAAAGTGGGATAAATATTAGATTGTATAAACTTGAATGTATATTCATTGATTTGTCTGTTAATGGGATAAACAAGTTTGCGATTGGCTAAGCTTAACTGATGAGCTACAAATCATTAAATTTAGGAATCATTAAGAATAAAAGAAGTTATGAAGTTTTGAGCATTTTAGTGAAAAATTGGAATATTGCGTTCCCGATTTAGTCTTTAGATAATTTCTGAGCTTATTCCTTCTATGGGACCTCAAAAGAATAAAAAATAACCAACTATGCTTGCAAGAAAGTCGAAATTGCCAGCCTCGACCACTCCAAAGATAGCTCAGTCCACTAATACCTATATATAACTCTGCGTCGCAGATATAAACACTTCACTAATAGAAGCAGAGACTTCAAATTAAAAATGACAGTAAATAGCATTAAAGAGAAGGAAATGGTTGCTTCGAGCACCGGCTTTGAAGTATCAGCTATTGTGCTTCGATATTTATATTATTATGAAAAGGCACATTTCTTTTATCATTTAATTGGATGGACGAATAATAACAAATAAGAGTCAAAAGGTACCTCGAACAGCATATCAGTCCCATTGGCAGGAGGATTTATGGGCTCATCAAGTAAGCACCACTGACGAAGACGGACCTGAGAAAGAAAACCTCATTGCCAACCAAACAATTGGATGATGAGCTTCATCAATTGGGCGAGTACAACCTGATCCGAGCAATAAAGAAGGCAGATAAGAAAAACCAAAATGTGTGGGTTCTTTATCATGAAAAAGAAGAGGAGTAGCAGGAGGAGTCTAAGAATAAGAATATGGATTTGATACTCCTGATTAAGTCGAAATGTCTCGGCTCGAAGGTAAATGGCTTGGTGTCGATAAGCGAGCTCAAGAAGTAGGCGATCAAGAAGGCAATCGATTTAGAGTTGTTCGAGTAAATATTGGAGATGTTGCAAATGCGGGGGTAGATCTTGATTTAATAAAACTTCGAAAGTAAAGGAGAGAAGTATGTAAGGATAAGATAGTTGCGGATCTATCAGATTCCGTGCCTAAACTGCGAGCTAAGGAGGCTATGCAAGCCAGGAGGAGCGATTAACCCAACGATATGCCCATATATAGCAGACTGGTGATAATATGCATATTCTCATATGAGTTATTTGTGAGGAAGATCGATCAATTGTTTTTGCCGGCTTCTTTCTTCGGCTGCTCCTGTTCGCCTTCTTCTAAATCCATGATTTTCCAGATCGGCATATTTCTTTTCTTTCTTTCGTCGTTCCTTTTATCCTTTTCGGCCAGCCACCCTGCGCCGTCACTCTGTTCGCTGAAGATATCCTATCTGGGATCGATTTCTGATTCTTCGGGCTCCACTTTGATGATTTAAATGTTATCGTTTTTGTAAGGTATGTTTTTACGCCGATAGAAATTGCCTGTCGTCCTCATCCCCATGCGCTCAATCCGCTCATTCCGCAGGTCGTCCTTTTCGGGCTTCTCGTACTATTTTTTGTAATCGGCCGGATCCAAGTAAATAACCAGCTCACCTTCTGACGAGTTGCTGTACTATTCTTTCTTCTCCTCCGATACTGATTCGCTTTCGGATTCATAAATAAGCTTCCCTGGAGTGGTCTTTTTTACTTGCATTGGGCTTGTTGAGTTCTTATTGAGCAGTTTGTTCGGAGATTTGTCAGTGATCATTGTTTGGTTGTTTCGGTGAGCAGAGCTTTATTCGTATTAGAACTCATCTTTAGAGTTGCTTTGGTAGAGCTTCAGCATGCTCTGATTCCTTTTGTCAATACCGGCCGATACTTCTTCTATCGAGAGCTTTTCATCCTTCTCAGAGACATTTCCGTGTACTGCTTCCGATTGGGCTAGGTCACTGATTTACTTTTTGGTCCTTTCTCGGACCCACTCTTGAATCATAAGGGCGCAGTAATAGACTTTGATGAAGAATAAGACAGCCATTGCGCCACACACCACTCCTAAGATTGGCAGGTATTCGTTCAGAAGGGTGGCGACGATCAGAGTTGCAATCATCAGGATTCGATCAACATAGTACAGTTTCTTGTTAATCTTGATGTCTCTGTACAGCTTCACATCTGCGATAATGAAAAGCAGCTCAATTATGAGCATAGGAATCAGGCCTCCATAGGTATTCACACTCATTATTGCCAGACACGTCGCCCTGAAAAGGTTGTTGATCTTGTACAGCTCATAAGGCACATGTCTCCTCACAAATATTATCAAGTAGGCCATGTAGGTCAAGAGAATAAGCACTCCAACTAGGAAAGAAATCATAAACTACATGCTCGACAGAATTTAGTTGAGGGTCAGGGACACTAAGGCTGAAACGGCTGAAAATGTTACAATTACAAAGAAGTATTCAATTAAAGTCTATTGCCACTATTTTATGCGCTTCACGTGCAACTCCTCTTTATTTTTGCAGAGGTAGTAGAGGAATAATATGCCTGACAACAATAGGAAGACGAGCATGCAACTGCCTGTCCCACGAATGAAGTTATGGTCTTGGAGAGCGAAAGACACGCTCGGCTGTCCAATTTAGCTGTATCCTTCTGGGAACTGCAGGAACAGTATATTCGGGATCCATTTAAGTTCGAAGTTCGAAAAGCCTTTGAGAAATTCGAACACGTAATGATCCAAGGGGTATCCTTTCATCCTCAAGAACCCGATGCACTGAATGAACATTATGAATGACATTATCTCATGATGAGTGCGTTTTTCAGATATGACCAACACCATTATTAGCAAGGCCGTGGTTAAAGCTATGTATACGATCCCTGGTATGTACTCTCCTACAGTTTCATATACAAGAGCGTTGTATAGACCTTTAAATTCAGGATCGTCAAGCACGAAGACATCAGTTGTTGAAGTATATGGAGTCCCATCGGCTGCTCTTATTGACCCTCCAGGGAAGTTTATTTGAATTTCCGAATTATCAAGATCTATATTCTCCTCTGTGTCTGTTGTAATGAATATTTTGTCAGGTCTCTAAATTCTGATGCTGAGAATTGTCAGAACTGTGGCAGTGTTAAGCAACCTTCTACTGCTTTTCTTGATGAGATAAACGGTTGCTCCTGTTAAATTTTTCTATGTTATAGATTCTTCGAGTCCTTTTGGCAATTTGACCTGATGAATGAGATTCTTACCGTCCTCAGAAATAGTCGTTTTTAAGTCAAAGGCAATTTGTTCTTGGCAAGTTCTATCTACTGTGGAGCAATTTTCGCAGATGGTTTTCCCTTAAACGGTTTTCACATTAGTATTTGCAGGGCAGGTGAGCAGGCACTGTCCTTGGTATGAAAAATAAGGACAGGGAATACAGGAATAAGTTGCAGGATTACCATAAGCACCATTGGAACATGTTCGGACACATGCATTTTAGTCCATTTACTTGAAATAGTCAAAACCTCCCGAAGGCTTGCAAGCTGTGCACTAACTTAAATCGTTAACACAAGAAACACATCCCTGTTGACAGAGTTCGCACTTATTAGTCAATGCTCTTCCATAGTAGCCGCCGATACATTAAGTAACGCATTCGTTGAGAGTTTGATGCTTATAATAAATAATATGTGCATTGTTGTCAGGGTTTGTAAAGTTCTGGCAAGATGTGCATGCACTGAGCCCGATTCCGATGCAGCTGAAGCAGCCTGGAGTGCAGGCAGTGCAATAGTAGTTATTGGAAGTGAGCGTATAATCATTGAAGTATCCAGTTGGACATTGCACTGTGCACAAGTTGTTGGGGACAAAAAGGAAAAACCCGAATGAGCACTTCGAGCACTTTATTGACTCATCAACACAGAGCAGGCAAGAAGAATTACATGGCACACAGAAATTAGGCTGGGTTGCTGCTATGAACTGGCCATTAGGACAGGTTGGGTTGCATGTTGTGGAGTATAGATCCTTGTAGTAGCGGGTTGCAACACCATTAGTGTCTGTGGTGTTTGCGCAGAACTGGCACTGGATGTTGCTGGGGCCAACACATTGGGAGCAGTATGCGTGGCATGGGGAGCAGAGATGGTCTAGGTCTGAAATGCTGTTCTCCCAGTATCCATTGGGGCAATATGTAACACAGACCCAATTCATTAAATACACGATGTTTATTGTATTCACGTATGTGCATGTAGTGCAGTTGGTGCTCGTGAGATCGCATGTCGCACAGTTTATATTACAGAGCCTGCAAGTATGCGATGTCACATTTTCGTACTGGCCATACGGGCATTCAGTCACACAATAGGTCGTATTAAATTGTAGATAGTACTAAACTTGTCCTAACTGTGTGCAGGAGTAGCACTATTCTGTGGTGTTGCCGTAACAAAGAGGGCATTGAGGCCGACATGGCTCGCAGGTGTTATCAGTCGCATAGCCCCAATATGAGGAGGGGCAGCTGACCAGGCATTCATTGTTATAATAGTAATAAGTAATTCCAGTTGAGTTTTTGCACTACTGGCAGTCGAAAGAAGAAGTGTTGCATAGTACACAAGACTGGTGACATTTTTCACATATTAATGAGGCAGAGACTTCGAATTCCCCAGGTGGGCAATCTGCAGTGCACTCATCAGTGTATATCTTCTTATAGAAGGGTATCGAACTCACAGGATTTATTTAGCACTTCGTACAATTAAAGAGCCCAGGTCCATGGCACCTTGAGCATCCGTTTTCGCATTCAAGACAATCGAATGTCGTCACTTTGTCCGCATAGTATTAGTTTGGGCAAACAAGCATGCAATTGTTGGTAGGAGCAAAGAAAAAGTAGTTTTAGGCACATCCATATGACCCAACACAATTTCCAGGCGTTGTTTCGCAGAAAATGCATTGAGGAGAGCAGTACTGACAAATATTTGGAGAATTGGTATTGATGTATTGCCCAGTAGGACAAGTTAAAGCACAGGTGTTTGTGTTGCGATCCTTATAATATGATGAGCCTCCATAATCTGAGCAGCTCGAACAATCAGTCAGAAGCGGACCATTGCAAATCGCGCATCCGTTTGCGCATGGATCGCATGTGAAGTAGGTAAAATTCTAATAGAAGCCATTGATACAATTTTGAACACATATATTATTCTCTAAGAAGACATATTGGCCATTATTTAAGAAACATTAAGTACAGTTTCTGCCGTTAATATCGCAGGCTTTACAATTAGAGTCGCAGACCATGCAACGATGGTTGGTCAAATTTTCATATTGTCCCTCGAGGCACTCAGTGACACATTATTCAGTGCCATAAGATAAATAGTAGGAGATCGGGGTTGAAGAGATGGTAGTGCGACATGTATAGCATTGAGTATTCAAGGGGCCAAAGCAAGTTGCACATCCCTCATGGCACGGATTGCACCAATTATTGGATTACGCTCCATAAAAACTAGCGGGACATTTTGAAACACATTTGCTGCCATATTGATAATATACAATGCCAGTGACATTCGTACAAGTCTGGCAGTTTGTTGCGTTGAGATCACAAGTTTCACATGATTAATGGCATTTACTGCAAAAGTATCCTCCTAAATTCAACTCAAACTCTCCATCGGGGCAATCCAGAACGCATTAGTTTAGTGAGAGCCTCTTATAAAATATTTAAGAAGAATTTTCACGGTTGATTCCACACGATTGGCATTATTGCTGAGTGCTACCACTGCATGTCAAACATCCCACAGCGCACAATTAGCAAAACCCGCTGATTACATCTGCATATAGCCCCACAACACAGGAATTCACACAAGAACTAGTTGTATTATAGTAAAAGAATCCAGCTTTACATCCTGAAGTTAAGATGCAATGATCTGCGAGAGTCTAACATGCCTCGCACTGAGGAGCACAAGGCTGGCACTAATGAGGAACATTTGCGTCGATGAACTGGCCAACAGGGCAGGAAGGAGCGCACAAAGTTGAGCCAATCACTTTATAAAAGGGTCTAGTATCGGGATGATTTTTGCATGTTTGGCAGTTTGAGAGTGCTGGGCCTGTGCAAGTTAAGCATCCATCAGAACAGTTTGTACATCTATGATTATAAGTATTCTAAAATTGGTGAGTTGGACAGCTTTGGATGCATATATTGTTGTCGAGATACACATAGTACCCGTTGACAAGGTAGCAAGTAGTACAATTTTTTGGTTCTACTTCACATGTTGCGCAGTTTGAATCACAAAGTAAGCATTTGTGAGAAGTAGAATTTGCATACTGACCCTCTGGGCAAACACTAACACATGTTTTAGTCTCGAATTGAAGATAATATAATACCGTCGATACATTACCGCATGTATAACAGGTATTAATTTGTGAATTCTCACAGCTCGTACACGCTTCATGACAAGATTAGCAAAGATTTGTACTATCGATGCCGAACTTGCCAAACGGGCAAACTGAAAGGCATTAAGTTCCTAATCTGTAAAATACAATCCCTGTAACATTCGCGCATGTTGAACAATCTGTAGGTGACGTGTTACATGTCGCACATGACTGATGACACGGCGCGCAAATGTAGCCGACTGACTACTCGTAAAATCCTGGGTCGCAGCTTAGAGTGCAGATATCGAGGTTCGCTTTTTTGAAATAGCCAACGGAATTGGGAGTGTCGTACTGGCACTTGGTGCAGGCCGTCAAACCAGCGCCATAGCATCTCGCGCATCCGGCCGCGCACGTTTCACAGAACCCAGTCGAGTCGTCCCCGTACTGGCCGACGGGACATGTAGAGATGCAGCTGAAGGTGGTATTGTGAAAATAGTAGAAATCAGCACAGCGCTCGGCCACAGTGCAGTTATTGGCTGCTCCTTGGCATGTAGTGCAAGGATGAGAGCAGAAGTCACATTGGGAGGCGCGGCGGCCTGAAATGAATTGGCCGTTTGGACAGACAGTCGCGCACTCGTTCTTATCCGCGATCTTGTAGTGGCTGCCCTCGCAGGAGAAGCATTCAGTCAATGCTGGACCCTCGCAAGTCAGGCAACCCGTTGCGCAAGGCAGGCACTCCTTATCAGTCATATCTTCGTAGAACTTTCCGACACAGTTCTGAACGCATTTTGTGCCCTGTTTGAAAACGAAGGCCCCAGCTTCCATGTAGCAAGTGAGGCAATTGTTCGATGTAGTTTCGCAAGTTAGGCAATTCGAACTGCACATTTGGCATCGAAGGGAAGTGGTGTTTGGGAATTGGCCTTCGGGACAAACGGCAATGCACGTGCTCGTGCCATACTTAAGGAAGTAGTTTGTGCTCGCTTCCATTCTGCAGGAGGAGCACTCGTCGTCGCCGCTTCCGAAGCAGGTTTTGCATTTGAGACTGCAGGGCTTACAACGATTGTCAGAGGAGTCGCCGTAGTAGCGTTCTGGGCAAAGGGTGTAGCAGTAGTCGACTAAATGGTAGTAAACAATGCCCGTCACGTTTCTGCAGGTGTCACAGTCAGTTGCCGATGTGCCACATGTCGCACATGACTGATGACACGGTGCGCAAATATAGCCGACTGACTACTCGTAAAACCCTGGGTCGCAGCTTAGAGTGCAGATATCGAGGTTCACTTTTTTGAAATAGCCAACGGAATTGGGAGTGTCGTACTGGCACTTGGTGCAGGCCGTCAAACCAGCGCCATAGCATCTCGCGCATCCGGCCGCGCACGTTTCACAGAACCCAGTCGAGTCGTCCCCGTACTGGCCGACGGGACATGTAGAGATGCAGCTGAAGGTGGTATTGTGAAAATAGTAGAAATCAGCACAGCGCTCGGCCACAGTGCAGTTATTGGCTGCTCCTTGGCATGTAGTGCAAGGATGAGAGCAGAAGTCACATTGGGAGGCGCGGCGGCCTGAAATGAATTGGCCGTTTGGACAGACAGTCGCGCACTCGTTCTTATCCGCGATCTTGTAGTGGCTGCCCTCGCAGGAGAAGCATTCAGTCAATGCTGGACCCTCGCAAGTCAGGCAACCCGTTGCGCAAGGCAGGCACTCCTTATCAGTCATATCTTCGTAGAACTTTCCGACACAGTTCTGAACGCATTTTGTGCCCTGTTTGAAAACGAAGGCCCCAGCTTCCATGTAGCAAGTGAGGCAATTGTTCGATGTAGTTTCGCAAGTTAGGCAATTCGAACTGCACATTTGGCATCGAAGGGAAGTGGTGTTTGGGAATTGGCCTTCGGGACAAACGGCAATGCACGTGCTCGTGCCATACTTAAGGAAGTAGTTTGTGCTCGCTTCCATTCTGCAGGAGGAGCACTCGTCGTCGCCGCTTCCGAAGCAGGTTTTGCATTTGAGACTGCAGGGCTTACAACGATTGTCAGAGGAGTCGCCGTAGTAGCGCTCTGGGCAAAGGGCGTAGCAGTAGTCGACCAAATGGTAGTAAACAATGCCCGTCACGTTTCTGCAGGTGTCACAGTCAGTTGCCGATGTGTCACATGCGGCGCAAGATGGGTGGCAGGCGACGCAGAGAAGTCCTGTTGGCTCTTCATACTGTCCGGTGATGCAATGATCCGTGCATGAATCGAGATTAATTCTTTTATAGTAATAGGTCAATGTGTCCGGATCCCGACGGCATTTCGTGCACTGGTTTAAGCCGGACCCGTAACACAGTTCGCATCCGCCGTCACATTAAGTGCACTCTGCCGTCACTTCGTCTTCGAAATACCCATCAGGGCATTTGGTGATACAGCTGCTATTCACACTGTAATAGTATAGTGAAGTGTCGCACCCTTCGACGGCCACACAGTTCTTAGCCGAAGTAATGCAGTCTCCGCATTCGCTCGCGCAAGGCTGGCATCTGAAATCGATGCTCGCGTCGATGAATTGTCCTCGAGGGCAGCCCACTGAGCAAGTGTTTTAGCCAATCACCTTATAGTATTTGGTAATACCGTCGTTCGCAGTTCGGCAACTTAAACAGTCGTTAATCGTACCTCCGACACAAAGTTGGCATCCATCTGCGCACTGAGTGCATTGGTTGTCCCCGGCAGTCAGGCGCTCGTAGTAGTTATCAGCGCACTTCTGAACACATTTGAAGTTCTCTAAAAAGACTTCGAACCCATAAACATCGTCGCAGGAAGTGCAGTTATTGCTCAGAATGTTGCACGTTCGGCACTCCGAGTCGCACATTTGGCATCGAAGGGAAGTGGTGTTCGGGAATTGGCCTTCGGGACAAATAGCAATGCACGTGCTCGTGCCATACTTAAGGAAGTAGTTTGTGCTTGCTTCCATTCTGCAGGAGGAGCACTCGTCGTCGCCGCTTCCGAAGCAGGTTTTGCATTTGAGGCTGCAGGGCTTACAACGATTGTCAGAGGAGTCGCCGTAGTAGCGTTCTGGGCAAAGGGCGTAGCAGTAGTCGGCCAAATGGTAGTAAACAATGCCTGTCACATTTCTGCAGGCGTCACAGTTAGTTGCGGATGTGCCACATGTCGCACATGACTGATGACACGGTGCGCAAATATAGCCGACTGACTACTCGTAAAACCCTGGGTCGCAGCTTAGAGTGCAGATATCGAGGTTCGCTTTTTTGAAATAGCCAACGGAATTGGGAGTGTCGTACTGGCACTTGGTGCAGGCCGTCAAACCAGCGCCATAGCATCTCGCGCATCCGGCCGCGCACGTTTCACAGAACCCAGTCGAGTCGTCCCCGTACTGGCCGACGGGACATGTAGAGATGCAGCTGAAGGTGGTATTGTGAAAATAGTAGAAATCAGCACAGCGCTCGGCCACAGTGCAGTTATTGGCTGCTCCTTGGCATGTAGTGCAAGGATGAGAGCAGAAGTCACATTGGGAGGCGCGGCGGCCTGAAATGAATTGGCCGTTTGGACAGACAGTCGCGCACTCGTTCTTATCCGCGATCTTGTAGTGGCTGCCCTCGCAGGAGAAGCATTCAGTCAATGCTGGACCCTCGCAAGTCAGGCAACCCGTTGCGCAAGGCAGGCACTCCTTATCAGTCATATCTTCGTAGAACTTTCCGACACAGTTCTGAACGCATTTTGTGCCCTGTTTGAAAACGAAGGCCCCAGCTTCCATGTAGCAAGTGAGGCAATTGTTCGATGTAGTTTCGCAAGTTAGGCAATTCGAACTGCACATTTGGCATCGAAGGGAAGTGGTGTTTGGGAATTGGCCTTCGGGACAAACGGCAATGCACGTGCTCGTGCCATACTTAAGGAAGTAGTTTGTGCTCGCTTCCATTCTGCAGGAGGAGCACTCGTCGTCGCCGCTTCCGAAGCAGGTTTTGCATTTGAGACTGCAGGGCTTACAACGATTGTCAGAGGAGTCGCCGTAGTAGCGCTCTGGGCAAAGGGCGTAGCAGTAGTCGACCAAATGGTAGTAAACAATGCCCGTCACGTTTCTGCAGGTGTCACAGTCAGTTGCCGATGTGTCACATGCGGCGCAAGATGGGTGGCAGGCGACGCAGAGAAGTCCTGTTGGCTCTTCATACTGTCCGGTGATGCAATGATCCGTGCATGAATCGAGATTAATTCTTTTATAGTAATAGGTCAATGTGTCCGGATCCCGACGGCATTTCGTGCACTGGTTTAAGCCGGACCCGTAACACAGTTCGCATCCGCCGTCACATTAAGTGCACTCTGCCGTCACTTCGTCTTCGAAATACCCATCAGGGCATTTGGTGATACAGCTGCTATTCACACTGTAATAGTATAGTGAAGTGTCGCACCCTTCGACGGCCACACAGTTCTTAGCCGAAGTAATGCAGTCTCCGCATTCGCTCGCGCAAGGCTGGCATCTGAAATCGATGCTCGCGTCGATGAATTGTCCTCGAGGGCAGCCCACTGAGCAAGTGTTTTAGCCAATCACCTTATAGTATTTGGTAATACCGTCGTTCGCAGTTCGGCAACTTAAACAGTCGTTAATCGTACCTCCGACACAAAGTTGGCATCCATCTGCGCACTGAGTGCATTGGTTGTCCCCGGCAGTCAGGCGCTCGTAGTAGTTATCAGCGCACTTCTGAACACATTTGAAGTTCTCTAAAAAGACTTCGAACCCATAAACATCGTCGCAGGAAGTGCAGTTATTGCTCAGAATGTTGCACGTTCGGCACTCCGAGTCGCACATTTGGCATCGAAGGGAAGTGGTGTTCGGGAATTGGCCTTCGGGACAAATAGCAATGCACGTGCTCGTGCCATACTTAAGGAAGTAGTTTGTGCTTGCTTCCATTCTGCAGGAGGAGCACTCGTCGTCGCCGCTTCCGAAGCAGGTTTTGCATTTGAGACTGCAGGGCTTACAACGATTGTCAGAGGAGTCGCCGTAGTAGCGTTCTGGGCAAAGGGCGTAGCAGTAGTCGGCCAAATGGTAGTAAACAATGCCTGTCACATTTCTGCAGGCGTCACAGTTAGTTGCGGATGTGCCACATGTCGCACATGACTGATGACACGGTGCGCAAATATAGCCGACTGACTACTCGTAAAACCCTGGGTCGCAGCTTAGAGTGCAGATATCGAGGTTCGCTTTTTTGAAATAGCCAACGGAATTGGGAGTGTCGTACTGGCACTTGGTGCAGGCCGTCAAACCAGCGCCATAGCATCTCGCGCATCCGGCCGCGCACGTTTCACAGAACCCAGTCGAGTCGTCCCGTACTGGCCGACGGGACATGTAGAGATGCAGCTGAAGGTGGTATTGTGAAAATAGTAGAAATCAGCACAGCGCTCGGTCACAGTGCAGTTATTGGCTGCTCCTTGGCATGTAGTGCAAGGATGAGAGCAGAAGTCACATTGGGAGGCGCGGCGGCCTGAAATGAATTGGCCGTTTGGACAGACAGTCGCGCACTCGTTCTTATCCGCGATCTTGTAGTGGCTGCCCTCGCAGGAGAAGCATTCAGTCAATGCTGGACCCTCGCAAGTCAGGCAACCCGTTGCGCAAGGCAGGCACTCCTTATCAGTCATATCTTCGTAGAACTTTCCGACACAGTTCTGAACGCATTTTGTGCCCTGTTTGAAAACGAAGGCCCCAGCTTCCATGTAGCAAGTGAGGCAATTGTTCGATGTAGTTTCGCAAGTTAGGCAATTCGAACTGCACATTTGGCATCGAAGGGAAGTGGTGTTTGGGAATTGGCCTTCGGGACAAACGGCAATGCACGTGCTCGTGCCATACTTAAGGAAGTAGTTTGTGCTCGCTTCCATTCTGCAGGAGGAGCACTCGTCGTCGCCGCTTCCGAAGCAGGTTTTGCATTTGAGACTGCAGGGCTTACAACGATTGTCAGAGGAGTCGCCGTAGTAGCGCTCTGGGCAAAGGGCGTAGCAGTAGTCGACCAAATGGTAGTAAACAATGCCCGTCACGTTTCTGCAGGTGTCACAGTCAGTTGCCGATGTGTCACATGCGGCGCAAGATGGGTGGCAGGCGACGCAGAGAAGTCCTGTTGGCTCTTCATACTGTCCGGTGATGCAATGATCCGTGCATGAATCGAGATTAATTCTTTTATAGTAATAGGTCAATGTGTCCGGATCCCGACGGCATTTCGTGCACTGGTTTAAGCCGGACCCGTAACACAGTTCGCATCCGCCGTCACATTAAGTGCACTCTGCCGTCACTTCGTCTTCGAAATACCCATCAGGGCATTTGGTGATACAGCTGCTATTCACACTGTAATAGTATAGTGAAGTGTCGCACCCTTCGACGGCCACACAGTTCTTAGCCGAAGTAATGCAGTCTCCGCATTCGCTCGCGCAAGGCTGGCATCTGAAATCGATGCTCGCGTCGATGAATTGTCCTCGAGGGCAGCCCACTGAGCAAGTGTTTTAGCCAATCACCTTATAGTATTTGGTAATACCGTCGTTCGCAGTTCGGCAACTTAAACAGTCGTTAATCGTACCTCCGACACAAAGTTGGCATCCATCTGCGCACTGAGTGCATTGGTTGTCCCCGGCAGTCAGGCGCTCGTAGTAGTTATCAGCGCACTTCTGAACACATTTGAAGTTCTCTAAAAAGACTTCGAACCCATAAACATCGTCGCAGGAAGTGCAGTTATTGCTCAGAATGTTGCACGTTCGGCACTCCGAGTCGCACATTTGGCATCGAAGGGAAGTGGTGTTCGGGAATTGGCCTTCGGGACAAATAGCAATGCACGTGCTCGTGCCATACTTAAGGAAGTAGTTTGTGCTTGCTTCCATTCTGCAGGAGGAGCACTCGTCGTCGCCGCTTCCGAAGCAGGTTTTGCATTTGAGGCTGCAGGGCTTACAACGATTGTCAGAGGAGTCGCCGTAGTAGCGTTCTGGGCAAAGGGCGTAGCAGTAGTCGGCCAAATGGTAGTAAACAATGCCTGTCACATTTCTGCAGGCGTCACAGTCAGTTGCCGATGTGCCACATGTCGCACATGACTGATGACACGGCGCGCAAATGTAGCCGACTGACTACTCGTAAAACCCTGGGTCGCAGCTTAGAGTGCAAATATCGATGTTCGCTTTTTTGAAATAGCCAACGGAATTGGGAGTGTCGTACTCGCACTTGGTGCAGGCCGTCAAACCAGCCCCATAGCATCTCGCGCATCCTACTTCGCATTCAATACATAAATGGGTTGCACTTCCATAGTATCCTTCGGCACATGAAGGCACGCAAATGCTTCCATTTAAGAATAGTTCACTGATGCCTTGAATTCCGCATGCAATACAGTTTGTGCTTGATGTTTCGCAGGATAAGCAGTTATCGTTACATTTTAAGCATATGAAATTAGGGCCTTTATAGTATCCTACTGGGCAAGTCGTGTGGCAGATTGTAGATAAGGGCTGTAAATAGTGGTTATTGATGCAAGAAGAGCAAGATGTGTTGCTAGCGCTCAAACATTTACCACATCCTGTATGACAACTCGACGCACAAGCCTGAATTGTTGACCCATCCCAATTTCCCCATCCTGAAACGCACTCAATGCATGCGAAGTTAGAGGCTTGGAAATATCCCTGAGGGCATGTAGTTTTGCACTTGTTTTCATTGGGCTGCTTAAAATAGTTGACACCATCCACCGTGCAAGAAGTGCAGTTGCCCAATTTATCGCATGCCGCACATCCAACAGGGCAATCTGTGCAGATCATTGTTTAATTATCTCCGTATGTTTCCGTCGGGCAGGAGGTAAGGCAGCTGGAGGTTGGAGGATTTAAGTATCTGAAAAATCCGTTAATCACCCCACACTCTGTGCACTATGTTGAGGCTGGACCAGAGCAGGCCCCACATGTTGCATGGCAGGGAAGACAGTTAGCACTAGGACCTTCATAGTATCCTACTGGGCAAGTCGTGTGGCAGATTGTAGATAAGGGCTGTAAATAGTGGTTATTGATGCAAGAAGAGCAAGATGTGTTGCTAGCGCTCAAACATTTACCACATCCTGTATGACAACTCGACGCACAAGCCTGAATTGTTGACCCATCCCAATTTCCCCATCCTGAAACGCACTCAATGCATGCGAAGTTAGAGGCTTGGAAATATCCCTGAGGGCATGTAGTTTTGCACTTGTTTTCATTGGGCTGCTTAAAATAGTTGACACCATCCACCGTGCAAGAAGTGCAGTTGCCCAATTTATCGCATGCCGCACATCCAACAGGGCAATCTGTGCAGATCATTGTTTAATTATCTCCGTATGTTTCCGTCGGGCAGGAGGTAAGGCAGCTGGAGGTTGGAGGATTTAAGTATCTGAAAAATCCGTTAATCACCCCACACTCTGTGCACTATGTTGAGGCTGGACCAGAGCAGGCCCCACATGTTGCATGGCAGGGAAGACAGTTAGCACTAGGACCTTCATAGTATCCTACTGGGCAAGTCGTGTGGCAGATTGTAGATAAGGGCTGTAAATAGTGGTTATTGATGCAAGAAGAGCAAGATGTGTTGCTAGCGCTCAAACATTTACCACATCCTGTATGACAACTCGACGCACAAGCCTGAATTGTTGACCCATCCCAATTTCCCCATCCTGAAACGCACTCAATGCATGCGAAGTTAGAGGCTTGGAAATATCCCTGAGGGCATGTAGTTTTGCACTTGTTTTCATTGGGCTGCTTAAAATAGTTGACACCATCCACCGTGCAAGAAGTGCAGTTGCCCAATTTATCGCATGCCGCACATCCAACAGGGCAATCTGTGCAGATCATTGTTTAATTATCTCCGTATGTTTCCGTCGGGCAGGAGGTAAGGCAGCTGGAGGTTGGAGGATTTAAGTATCTGAAAAATCCGTTAATCACCCCACACTCTGTGCACTATGTTGAGGCTGGACCAGAGCAGGCCCCACATGTTGCATGGCAGGGAAGACAGTTAGCACTAGGACCTTCATAGTATCCTACTGGGCAAGTCGTGTGGCAGATTGTAGATAAGGGCTGTAAATAGTGGTTATTGATGCAAGAAGAGCAAGATGTGTTGCTAGCGCTCAAACATTTACCACATCCTGTATGACAACTCGACGCACAAGCCTGAATTGTTGACCCATCCCAATTTCCCCATCCTGAAACGCACTCAATGCATGCGAAGTTAGAGGCTTGGAAATATCCCTGAGGGCATGTAGTTTTGCACTTGTTTTCATTGGGCTGCTTAAAATAGTTGACACCATCCACCGTGCAAGAAGTGCAGTTGCCCAATTTATCGCATGCCGCACATCCAACAGGGCAATCTGTGCAGATCATTGTTTAATTATCTCCGTATGTTTCCGTCGGGCAGGAGGTAAGGCAGCTGGAGGTTGGAGGATTTAAGTATCTGAAAAATCCGTTAATCACCCCACACTCTGTGCACTATGTTGAGGCTGGACCAGAGCAGGCCCCACATGTTGCATGGCAGGGAAGACAGTTAGCACTAGGACCTTCATAGTATCCTACTGGGCAAGTCGTGTGGCAGATTGTAGATAAGGGCTGTAAATAGTGGTTATTGATGCAAGAAGAGCAAGATGTGTTGCTAGCGCTCAAACATTTACCACATCCTGTATGACAACTCGACGCACAAGCCTGAATTGTTGACCCATCCCAATTTCCCCATCCTGAAACGCACTCAATGCATGCGAAGTTAGAGGCTTGGAAATATCCCTGAGGGCATGTAGTTTTGCACTTGTTTTCATTGGGCTGCTTAAAATAGTTGACACCATCCACCGTGCAAGAAGTGCAGTTGCCCAATTTATCGCATGCCGCACATCCAACAGGGCAATCTGTGCAGATCATTGTTTAATTATCTCCGTATGTTTCCGTCGGGCAGGAGGTAAGGCAGCTGGAGGTTGGAGGATTTAAGTATCTGAAAAATCCGTTAATCACCCCACACTCTGTGCACTATGTTGAGGCTGGACCAGAGCAGGCCCCACATGTTGCATGGCATGAGAGGCATGCAGCACCATCCCAAAACTATTTATTCCCAACCCCAACCCCAACCCCAACCCCAACCCCAACCCCAACCCCAACCCCAACCCCAAAGGCAGGTAAGAATTTCTTGATCTTCATGAATGTATATATTAAATATAATATCATTCTTTTATTAGGCAAGACTAAGTTCATTTCGTAATATATTAAGTCGCATAAATATCGAATAGCTACGCCACAAATAGATATTACATCGTCAATACAGCCATAAATCATGCAGACAAGCCAAATAAACTCACGTCAATTTACTTACTTAGTTACTTACTTACTAACTGGGATTAGTTTGCATCTTTATTACATCATTACAGAAGTGGTCATATGATTCTTATTGGTGAGTTTCAATTCATTCAGACATTAATAATGTCATTACATATATATTTACTAATTTATTTACTATTTTTATTCTGTTATTAGCTCCAGCAACTCACAGGTTCTACATATTATAAATCCAAGACACCGAAATTATTTGTGCTAAAGCTCCATAGTGCAATAGTGCAGCAGTTAATTGCAGTTTTGTTGCGAATACATATCGAGATTCATTTTAACAAAATTAGAAACCTTGACTTCAATACCATCTTCGATGTCAAGATTCTTTGATACGTCCAGTTCAAATAGTCTCAAGTTGTTCGAGTTTACGAAGTTTCACAAAGAATAATTCTTATTTATGCTAGGCTCAGCCATGGTTTAACAACAAAGGCTGATCATTAAGTAAATGCTGAACACTGCCCAGTGAATTGGACTTGTATCACAGATTTGAGAATGACCTGGCTTGTGCGGGTGTCAGAGAATTGATCGTATGCATTATCCCCTATTGTGCCATTATCCTATTTTGTATCATGCCATTATTGTCATCGAATTATAATCAGATTTCAACAACAGGAGTAAAATGCCTCAAAATGAGTACATGGATCTCCATAGGAAGCGCTTCGGGTAGCGTTTCGACGCAGAATAAAAACGAAGAAAGAAGTAAGCCCGTAAAACTAAGGTGATCTCGAAGAAGGCGAAGACATTGAGAGGCCTCAAAGCCAAACTCTTTAATAAAAAGCGATTCACGGAGAAAATCCAAATGAAAAAAACAATAAAATAGCACGAATAGAAAAACACCAAGACTTCTAAGGAGCCAATCGAAGATGGCGCCATTCCCGCATATCTCATGGATCGCGAACAGCAGAAAAATTCAAAAATTCTGACCAACATGATCAAACAAAAGCGCAAATAAAAGGCAGGCAAGTGGAATGTTCCCGTTGAAAAGGTCAAGCCAATGACAGAGGCTGAAATGTTCGAAGTCATCCGATCCGGCAAGCGTAAGAGAAAGTGCTGGAAGAGAAGAATTAATAAGGTCTGCTTTGTGGGGGAGAATTTCACAAGGAAGCCTCCAAAACATTAAAGATTCATTCGACCAATGGGACTCCGTTTCAAGCAAGCAAATGTAACTCACCCAGAATTAAAAACCACGTTCAAACTGCCAATATTGAGCGTAAAGAAAAACCCACAATCTAACACTTACACATCTCTTGGTGTAGTCACGAAAGGTAAATAAATCGTAATTTAGGGACTGTTTTAGAGGTAAATATTTCGGAATTAGGACTGGTTACTCAGACTGGCAAGGTAGTGTGGTCGAAGTATGCTCAAGTTTCGAATAACCCGGAGCTGGACGGATGCATCAATTCGATCCTACTTGTGTGAAATGTTAACTTTGTGTTTCACTCTATTACATTACGCTTAAATTGCATGCCACTAATATCGCAATACACTTCTATTATATTACATTAATTATCTATTGCATTGCATTTAGCATATCATTGCGAATCGAATAGGATGCGCCGCAATGCAATCCAGATGTTTATATGCTTCTGATAATTTATGGTAATGCAACTTCAGCCTACATAGATACTGTACTATAAGTGAGTGGTCAGTTATATACATATCGATATATAGATGGGACAGGGCTACTGCCAAACCTGCTGTGCAGATAAGCAAACTGATATACAAAACCTAGTGATGGAGTCAGGCCTGGCTAATCATGATGAGCCCAGACCGAGTTTTGCGAAATCTGTGAAGCAGTATATCGACATCAACCCCAAAGTAAAAGAGGTCTTCCTTCAGGAAAGTAATCTATTCCTTATCTCAGGAGATACTCATGTGCCAGAACGGAGAGGCACCAAACTCGCACTTTACTACTTGTTTTAGTACTCTGCCTACTACGAGGGCTAATGGAAAAAGGGACTGCCTCATGGCTATGGCAGGCTTATCTACGATGACGGCTCCGTTTACGAGGGCTGTTTCAAGGACGGAGCTGCTGAGTGCCAGGCTGCCTTGTTTATCCGCGAAAACGGGAATTACTACAAGGGAGAGGTCCTCCACAACAAAGCCAACGGGAATGGAGTCTTCATCGGGGAGAAAACATATTACGAAGGGTCATGGGTTGACGACTATCCAAATGGAGAGGGGAGAGAAATCTACTCGAGAAGCTCCTACTACGATGGAGAATTCAAGATGGGGAAAAAACATGGTGAGGGCATATACTATTGGAATACAAACGAGTACTACAAAGGATAGTTTGTCAATGATTAAATTTAAGGCAAAGGCGTCTACGCTACCAAGTAGTATTAGTATATGGGCGCACTCAAAAAGGGACTCAAAAACGGGTATGGCTCAATGAAACACCATTGGAAAAAATGGCATTATGAGGGCAATTTCGTATAGAACAAGATGCATGGGAAAGGAGTCTTAACCTGGGAGGACGGCACCCGTTTCGAGGGTCAATTCTAAGACAATAAGCAAGCAGCGGGAAAGCTGATCTTGCAAACTGGATAAATCATTGAGGAAAGCTTCTTCGATGACAACTGAGACTGAGACTGATCATACTTTATTTTGGATACGTTGCTCCACGCACGAATCAGCATGCCGAATTATCATCCTAATTAATTATCGCCGGACTCTTTCCCTTTAATCAAGGCTTTAAACTTTATTACTAATTATTGATGATCGTTGGCATTGAATTCGAACATCCATAAATTATAATTAAATACGTTACTATTAGACAAGATGAAAAGCAATAACAACAGCAAGGTTCGTGGCAAGATTGTCATCCCTGACTTAAGTACTTTATTGTTTATTTGCTAGTCAAAAAAATGAGAGGAGCTATCGACGAAAAGTAAAACAAATAGAACATTCAAATCAATGGCAATACCAGTAGTGGGATTAAAAATGACTGCAAAGACCATATGATAAAGTAGCAAAGTAACTGGAAGAACTGTTCTCCCTAGAAAATGTAATAACAAATAGAGAGGAGACAGGCAGAAAGCCCCGTGCTCCATCGGAATAACGATGCGATGAGCTCGGAAATTATCCACCAATAAAACGACAAAGAAGATTCAGAGTGCGAGTTCCCTAAGAAGTAATAAAAGGAAGCATTGACAAATCAGTCGACGTAGAGATGCAATAATGTGAATTCCCTAATGTAAGGCAACGGTGACTTTTTGAACGAGGAGTCATCGATTCAGTCAGTTCGGGCTTCGGATTTGCTGTTCAAGAAAAAGAATAACGAATTCAACAAGCTAGAGGAACTACTAACATCTGATAAGATGTTCATAAATCCGGACAAATGGTCTGAATATCTCGACAAAAGCCGAAAGGACGAGAACTTCCACAAAGCCCTGAACATATTCTTGTACAGTTACTTCATCCAAAACTATAACTGATTTCAATACTCCAGTCGATGCTCCAAGACAATCTTTAAGGGGACAGATAACTCAACTAATAATATATTTAAATACTCATCAAAATTATTGACCCTGCAGATTTAGTCAATGAATGGAACTCACAAAGATGTTATTATAGCCTTTCATTCCTGTATTTTTACTATTTTATTATTATTTCGTTGTGCAGTTCATCGATTTGGCCAAAAAGGATTCATATATACTTCTATTGTTTTTCTTGATGCATTCGATTTCTTACATTTTATGGTTATGCGGGACACTTGAATGACACTATTCGCACAAATCGAAATCGTCATCACATTACTTCTCAGAGCAGTGGAACCGCTTGCCTATTATAGGATTAACCCCACATTAGTTACATGAATAGTTAGTATGAACGGAGGATAATGAGTTAAGTTTTTCCCGAAACTGATCGTAAGAGAGCTTAGTTGAGCAGCCTTGATGTCTTTTTCGGATTAGAGAGCCTTCAAGGTTGGCATTACTGCCACGGATTGACGAATAAAATTGGATGGATTTCTATTTTATATTATTCTGACGGATTGGTTGTTTTTTTGGGACATTGATTGATTTTAGCATGTGATTTTATGCGGGATGATATGACTACCTCTTGTACATCTTAAATTATATCATATACTCCATAAACTTTAACATTTTTGAATTGCCTGTAACGTACTTATTACCTTGGCACAATATGCAGTTGGGGTTACTCGATGGCTAATTCATGCAGCGATTGCAGCAAAAGACATCGCTATTCCCCAATTCTTTCATATTTTTATTATCTTTATTGTTTCTCATGCCCATAGTTGATGATTACTCGATTGTGCTAGTTTCAGTTCCAAATCTAGCCTGAACATTTGGCTATGCCTTCTGGCCTTCATTTTATGGGAGCATGTTGTGAGGAAAAGAGTGTAATATTGGTTCTTTCGCAGGCAGCTCCAATGTATTACAACTTTCAGTTTCTTCTATTTTGATGATATGCGGCGATGTGGCCTCCCGAGGGATTGTCAGTAGATTTGGACGTGGAGTGGGAATGACAAGCTCGCCAAATGCATCATCTCCAAAGAGATCATCAGCCATTTATGTATAAATTTATATGGGCATTTTCCGAAATAAAATATACACTGAAGTTGAGTCTGACCACATCTGATTCTCAGTTGAAGTTATTAATTTATATTTATACTTATATGCTCACTCTCGGGACTATTTCAACAGCTCTCATGAGGTGTTACAATCGAAATAAATATAGAAATGAATTCAGCCGAGTTTCTGCCACCGAACCAGCAAATCAACAAACTCCTCCTTGCTGATCAGTCCATCACCATTCTTATCGACTTCATTAAACAGTTATTTAATTTACTCTTCATTTATTGAGTGCTAGCCGTCTAAGTACTGCGAAACTTCTTCGTAGGTAATGCTTCCATTTTTGTCGATGTCGAAGTATTAGAATGCCTGTTCAAAATGCTTTGGGAGTATTTTCTCTTTGAAATCGATGGCTGACACTAAATACTCTGTGTAGTCTATCTTTCCAGAGCAGTTTGTATCGATGTAGTCCATCACTTTCTGCAGCTTCTCTTAACTTATCGTCTAAAACTGGTAATGCTTGATTGCGTGCTCCAGCTCGACTCGATCTACCACTCCGTCTTTGTTCTTATCCAATTCGTTAAACATTTCGAGAAGCTCAAGCTTTTCCTCACTGGTGAGCAGCTGAGAGACGATGTAAGTATGGACAACAGCCTGCAGTTTATTTCGAAACTAAATTATTTGCTTATTACATGAAATTAAGTTATCCTATTAAAGGAAGCCAGCTTGCTCCTACTGTTCTCCTTGCCAGCAACTTTTTTCTTTTTTAACCACTAATGCTCCAAGGCCTTCTTCGCATCTGGCCTGACTTCAGGCTTTTTTGCTAGGAGAGCTTTCAGGAAGTTGATGGCTAAAAACGAATAGCCCGTGTCCTTATAATCTATTGATAAAATGAATGAAGTACTTTTGAATTTTGGGTCGTCATTGAGTATGCTTTTCATGACTTCGATGGTATCGTTTCCCTTGAAAGGTGGCTTGTTGTAGATGATCATATAGAGCACGACGCCTAGTGACCATAAATCGCACTTTTCGTCATATTTTTTCATGAGGACATCAGGTGCTATATAGTATGGCGTGCCCACTCTGGAAGTCAAAGACTGGCCTCTTTCCATCTTGACTGAAACCCCAAAATCTATGATTTTGACTAATTTGGTCTTCTTCTCGAAAAGCATGTTCTATGGCTTTATATCCCGGTGCACTATTCCCAGAGAATGCAAGTAATTGAGGGCGCTGAGGATCTGAGTGAGAATATTTTTGGCCTCCTTCTATCGAATTTAGTGCCTCACTATTTTCTCGAACAGCTCTCCTCCATCGCACAATTCGAGGACCATCACATAGTAGTTAGATTGGTCGTACACTTCGAACAGTTTCACGATGTTCGGGTGATCCAGCGACATCATAATCGCCATCTCTTCTAGTAAATTTACATGTTCCTCTTGTTTGAGCTAACTCTTTGAAATCTTCTTGGCAGCCCTATATATTTTTTGATTTCCATGCTTTAAGCAAACTTTATAGACAGAGCCGAATCCTCCTCTTCCGATTTCCCCTAATATTTCATAGTCTTCGCTAAACTTCTTCTCCTTCATTTTAATAAACTTGTTCCAGCTTACTGCCACTTTTTTTAACTTCACCTCAATGTTGCCCTGCTATTCGAAGAGTTTATCTTCAGCGAGAATGGCACTTTAATTTTTCAAACATACTCCTAGTTTCTCATTTGCTTGAGATATTTAGGTTCTTGATTTTATGGTCGTCGACAAATTAGTCGTTTTTTTGAAGATATAACCAAGCGACTATGCCTCGCACTCATCGAAGTCTTACGTATCGAAGTTGAGAGGCTTAATGTACTTTAAGGGATTCATTTTAGGTTTGACTTCAGTGTAGTCCTGGTTGACGATAGAGAATCGTTGGGAGAACTTTGGTATTATTGTACATGAACCTTACTGCCCCATTAAGGAAGTTTAGAAGTTTAATAATTTAATCTATTTACATAATAATTTGTATGAACATCTCAATTTTAATTTTGCCCAAAAGGATGAAATGCTACGATTCCACAATTTATGATAATTACAATTCCTTCTTCATACTCTCGAATCAGATAATTATGATTTACAAATGCTGACATCATTAATCATTTCTAATTTGAATATGCTACCGGAAATCATAAATATTTGTGTAATCCTTGAGTGTTTACGGCCTACTTGAAAGCCATCTCAACTTATCTCGCACACTAACTGACTTCGTGACTTTAGCCATTGTATTGGTAGCAATTATTCCAAATGAGAGCCATGTCATCTGCAAATTATTTTGCATTACTATAAACATTATAGTTAAGCTTCTTCTTCACTGTCCCTAAATCCATCGGATGCTTAATCGTGTTAAAATAATCAATGATTCCATACTTTACTGGGTCGACAGGCTCCTGAAACCAGGATGAAGATTTCAATTTCCAGCACTGATTCAATATTTTGTTTGCTACTTTCTCCCAAGTCTCCTGAAGGGTTTCTTCAAGCATTTCACTAGGGATGGTGTCCGGATTTAGCAAGTACTTTTCTAAATCTGCATGGTTTCTGAGTAATTATTTAATTTCCTCGTCATTGAGGTCGTGGAGCTCTCCATTTTATTGGTAGACTGTTATTTTGTAAGTGCTTTTATTCATGTTGAGCTGCACATTTTATTTCTATTTCTTTGGCTTTGATGCTAAATTTTAAGTGTGGGAAGACTCTAAGACATTTTGATTTTGGTTTTGAGCTTTTGATAAATCTTTACTCTTTTTGACTTATGCTGACAAGTAGTCGACGACATCTTGAAATCTGGCCTTTCGAGCATATTCCACGACTGTTTTATTGCTGGAGTCATGGTGGCAGACATCACAGCCTTTTTCTACGAGCCTCTTGCACATGTCCAAATAGCCTTTCCTGGCTGCGTAGTAGAGTGGAGTCTGCTGGGCTAGCTTATCGATATGCTTTATCACTTTGTATCATAAAAAATACTTTCAGGGGTGAAAAATTGAACGAGTTCAGTGCGATCTTCGCTGGCAACATAAAAAATAGGAGTTTGGCCATAGATATCTTCCTCGTCTTGCTTGCATCCTTTCTCAAGGAGATACTTCACTAATTTGGCTTTTCCGTCGCGACAGGCATAAAACATGATTGTTTGCTCATTTGAATCTCGAAAGTTTGGGTTTCCGCCTGCTTCGATCAAAAGCTTGACCATTTAAAAGCTGAGCTACTCATCTGCTGTTACCGACGCAAAGTAGAGGGGTGGCTGCCTGAGTTGTGATTCAAGCCTATTGCTGATATTTTCACGATATTTTTCAAGAGTCTGTTTCATGTTGTCGATGGATCTGAGTTATGATTGATTCTACCCGGTTCGAATCGCAATGATGAACGCTTGAATATCTTCATCGCTCGGGATGTTATTAGACCTGTTTGTCTATGGCTCCATCATGCAGATTAAGTTGAAATTAAGATATAGGCTAGAATAAATATCTGTGAGGCTGATCAGCCCAAGAGGAGATGACTCACACTCAATTTTAATATGTTCATCTATTTTTACATAGATGTGTTCTTGATAATTCATAAATATGCATACTCCTATCAATTTAAAGTATAACTGCCTACGATATTCTATTTCACATATTCTGGATATCCAATCATTTAGAAATCATTCACAGTTTTATATGCTCGAACTTACTACTTCGATAGCATAGCTGTGCCAGGTGTATGAGCAAGACAATAAAAGAATTCTTAAGCTACTCGAAACAGCAGCAGAGTTCTCTGAACACTCCAAAAACTCCAAAGCCTTGGCCTCCCTACAAATGCAAGGTGGCAAACATTTTATTTCCTGTATGCATTCTGAGCGTGTCTCCGCGTAAGCCGATAATGGGAAGAGGCCGGGCTGCATTGTAAAGAAATAAAGACACTCTGAAAAGTTACATAAAAAAGTACTCCTCGAGGGAAAAAAGGAAAAAAAGCGAGGCGGTAAAAAATAGAACTTGAAAAATCTTTCATCTCGCACTCTTTTCTTGAATGAGCGGATTGTAAGCTCTCATTCATAAAAAAGGCTGGTTCCCTTCAGAAAACAATAACTTAGTCGTAAATAGTCGAATGGCTCCCCTTTGCTGAAACTGTCACAAAAGCCGATTCTCTCGAAAAAACTCATTGCCTTCAAAGGCTGCGACCATTTCAAACTCTAATGATTCAGAGTCATTGCTCTAATTTCCAATATTTATCTATGTAACAATCAATAGTATGTTCTATTCCTTTCAATACCATATTAAGTAATTCAATAGCAATCTGATAATAAGAGTAATATTTATTATAACAGATAGTTCCCACATGATGAGTCAGACAGCTCCTGTAGCCCAAAGGAAGAAAAAACAAATTGCCGGCATTATGTAATAAAACAGCGTTCGCAGCTCTAATGCGTCGAAGAGCTCTTCCTCGAAGCAAAGATCTGACAATTATCAGAGTCAAGCAAGGTTGAAGCTTCTGAAGGATAGAATAAGATAGAACACATAATAACAAAAGATGTATCTTCCGAGTGCAGGCTATATGTCCTCGATATTTAAATCTGCTATTCAGATGAAACGATGCTAGATCTGCGAGAATCTTATTGGGGTTGGGGTTGGGGTTGGGGTTGGGGTTGGGGTTGGGGTTGGGGTTGGGTTGGGA
>NW_028281796.1:0-12511 GCF_059751285.1 Brachycentrus maculatus
TTATAATTGACACGTTCTTTCATATGTGAGTTTTAGCAGAGTTAGTTGATATGAGTAAGCTTTTTTATTACTCGGTAGAGACCGTTATGTAATGTACGTACGATTCTTCCTGACCTTTTTAAAAGGAATAAACCACAAAGCGTATATTTTAGATGCTTGTCTGCAGGTAGGATAGCAAGAATAGGGAAGGTAAATGTGAAAAATACATTACAAACACCCAGACCAATTGAAAATAAATCTTTCTTGAATTCATTTTTCAATTGAAGGGAATCGAATCAGTCGAGCGTCTACCCAACTACGCCACAGCGCCTGCCTTATTTCACTTACTAAGACACAAATAAATATTATTCTTCGTCTATGTTGAGATGTCTATATAAATAACTCATAAGTTGAGAAACCCAGATTTGTGAACAAGGATTTGAAATCACCCAAAATGTTGTGAATAAAAAGGTATGCGTCTTCAAAAAAGATGATTTTTGTTTGTAAAGTTATTTCATTTACTAGTGAATATTTATTTATTCTAAAATTTCAAGTTATCTTGGTAAATATCGCTTATTACATTATTTATGACACGTTTTTCGAAAATCAGTCTGGTTTGAGAGTTTTACCTAGATTTATGAACAAGGATTTGGACTCACTCAAAATGTTGTAAACTAAGGAAATTTATAGTTTACCGCCATGTCATTTAACAGAAGAAAATGATAGCTACGGTCGTCAATCATAGAGAGCATGGTAAATGTTACACGTGATAAAGTGATCACTTAAACCGTGATAGGTCGCAGCCCTGTAAACACCAAGATGTCCATATGTATGTTGAGATGTAAATATAAAATTACTCCTATGTGGAGAAACCAAGGTTTGTAAAAGAATAATTGGACACACGTTAAAAACGTTGTGAGCGTAGTTTTGTTCTCAAGGTTTTCTTTCGTATTCAACAATTATTTTGTTAAATTGTACAATTCGCTCACTCCTTTCAACAACGTCATATATCAAAAATCGTCAATTTTCAGTTGTGCATATTTTCGTAATGCTCAGAAAATGTACTATATCCCAGCAAAAGCGGCATATTTTTAACTTAATATTTACCCGCTACAGGGCAGAAAGTGTTTTTTTTTGCATTTCGAAGGTATTGTTTAGCTATTTTTTTTTAACATCCTTAATATTTTTCATTTTTTCATTAATTGATTCGGCAGTCACTTTGTGGTAAAATCTATCCATGTTTAATTAATGTTTTACTTAGTAAATACCACTATTTTGTATTTACTAAGTAAAACATTAATTAAAAATTTCTTTCAAACGGAGAAAAAACATTCAGATTTTACCTAAAAAGATCTGCTGCACAATAAAAAGATCAAAAAGTAGCTTGATGTATATTTTAAATACATTTTATTATATTTTTAAACTTTTAAAAGGATCTCCTGAAAAATCAAGTTTTCTGATATATGACGTTGTTGAAAGGAGTGAGCGAATTGTTTTAAGCACTGTTCAATAGATTTTCATGTAAATGAAACAAATATTTGTATTCAAAACGATGTTTCAAGTCATTCGTTCATCCTTTTCTTAAATCGGCAAAAGCGTAACAAATTGTCTGCTGAAAAAAAAATTGGAATAATCGTTATTATTAAAGGTCTTTATAATAAATTTAACAGTATTTTTTTAATCTTAATTTAAAGAGTTAATATTTTTAATTGATTTTCTCAGGTTTGGACGAAAAAATATCAATTATATCTAATATACAAGGTGTATCAAAAAATATGGTACAAAGGATTCGAAACTATTATAAAAATAAATCAGGAGAACATTATTTTAAAAATATTTAGTTGTTTGTCAAAAAATATAGAGCAGGGTGTTAAAAAAAAAACTATTTAAAAATAAGGAGAACATTTTTTTAACTTTTCGTTGTGTGTCAGAGGGTAAAAACTATTTAACTATCAGGAGAATATTATTTTTAACACATTTGGTTATTTGTTTTGAAATATGGAACAGGGTGTTAAAAAATATTTAGAAATAAGGAGAACACTGGTTTTTTATAGAACTAATTCTATCTTCTCTTATCTGGCATTACTACAAATAATACAGAGTGAAAGAAACAATCCATACTTCGATTAGATAAGGAAGAAGAAGAAGACAAAAATAGAAAAATCAATTGAGGATGACAAGGATATAATGAATCATTTCTAGAATATCCTCGTCCTTGTTACACTTATATAAACTAATGACAATATTGAAAGAGATAGAATATGTCATTACTTTGTATTTTTTGCCACACCTGTATATTACAATAAATTCAAATATTTTAAACTAAGTTAAAATATTTTACAAATAAAATATCAGTAATATTTTTCTTAGTTTAAAGTTTATCTTTATTTCAAAGCAAAAGCATTTATTTATATAATGCAGTAATATATTAGGTATAAATATTCAAATATTATATATTTTTTCTTAGTTTTACGTACGAAAAGCGTATTTATATCGTGTCTCAAATTGACCAGTAATAATTAATTATAATGACGTAACCATTATATATATATATTGTATATGGTATTTACTAATAAATGTATATTTTAACTTGTATTTTTCTCTTAATATTGTGCATTTATTTTTTATTATTTCGAATTCCCTATAAAGTTTACATAGTAAAGTGCAGTAAATTATTTTTGAATGTTTATTGTACATATATATTATATACAGTAATTTAAAAAAAAGGAAGCATAAAATATGGTACAACAAAAAAGGCTATTCGGATCGATCTTGGGTTATTTATTCATTTCGTTATTCTGAAAATTGAAAAATGGATAGTTCTTAGGTCAATATTCAATTTGTTATTTTGATCAGTAAAATAAGTACGTTGATTTTAATTTATTTTAAAATTGATCATATTGTTCCGGTGAAATGTCCGGAAATTCACTGTTCACGTTACTAATGAATTTTTCACTCATTTAGATTGATCATTTGTGATATTTGTCACTGGTTTTGAATTGATATATTCACCGTTTTATTTTATGGCCAAATAATTTTTACTATGGGTAGTTGAAAAAAAATGTATCTACATTTTTAATTGTAACTAATTCTACACACATGTTCAACAAAACACAGTAGCTAAACAACAATGATATGATGATAATGTTAAATATGTAACTATACGTACTACAAAATATATATAAATGTACCGTCGTTCAAACGAAATTCGTTAATTCGAAATAGGAGGTTAAAATTACAATAAAAAAGCGATTTTTATAAAAAAAAGTAATGTTAAAGATATCTTTATGATGTAGATAAAACGCATGGATTCAATGACCTTTGGAAGCATTGAAGCCACAGACGTTGCTCGTTGGTATAAAATAATTAGAGGTGCATAAGTCGTGTTACAGATAGAATAAGGAACATCAGGATAAGAAAAATATGCGAGCCCCAGATGTCGTTAGATGGGGAAGGTAACGAAGAAGACAATGGTGAGCATGTGAGGAGAATGGAACCATCCAGACTCCCCCACATTGCACTGGACAACCATCCTCAAGGTGGATGGTTCCCGGGCAGACGACCAAAGAGATGGATTGACAGCTATGAATCGACATTGCAGGAGGCTTGGCATACAACAAATCGGATTAAAGCGTTTGAAATGTAGCATTACCCCAGAATGCTTCGTATTCCCTGGGTGAATAGGGTCACTAATGAAGAAGTACTCAGAAGAACTGGATCACACAGAGAACTCTAGTCCAATATCAAGGTTCGGAAGATATCGTTATCTGGGTCACGTATTTCGTGCAGAGAAATATTACATTTTGCAAATTATAATGATAGGAAAATAGGACTGTGAGGACCTGGCAGAAAGCGAACATCATGGCTTCGCAGCATTCGCGACTGGACCGGATAAGAGGAGTGGAAGAGTTGTTCCGGACGGTGCAGGAATGCAAAACCTTTGCTAAAGTGATCGCCAACGTTGGGGGGACCTAACAAGGCACACAAAGAAGAGGAGGCTTATCTTAAAAACAAGAAAAAAACAGGCCACAAGGCCTACACCAAGAAGAAGAAAAAGAATAAGAAAAGCAAAAGTCGTATAATTAAAATGTTACTTTCTTTTAAAATCACTAAAAATATTTTATTTTAACATAATTATAATATCTACCGGTTTCGAAGCTAACCGCTTCTTTATCAAGACTGATCACCAATGAATAGTATCAATCAGTCTTGATAAAGAAGCGATTAGCTTCGAAACCGGTAGACATTACAATTAAGTAATAACAAAATATTTATAATGATTTTAAAACAAAGTTATATTTTAAATATAAAATGGAAAATCACAAAGTTAGTGCTTCAAATATAAATTATAGTAAAAGTCGTGTTTAGAGTGGAGACTCATTTAACGCGAATTTCGAACAATGCGGGGGAGTTACATATTTGCAATGAGTCGACGGATCCTTGAGATGGTCAAATCAAAACATTATGTACGAAGTTAAAGATGTAGGTTTGTTATATTTTTTATTATATATGGTAGATAAGTAGGTAAGCTCAATTATGTATAATTTTTATTATAACATGCACCAAGGTTGAGTTACATAGCCGAAAATTTAATTTCGTAGTCATACAGGAGAAAATGACCAAGTGATTTTTTTGCAGAAACGTGATCACCGAGATTTTGATATCTTACTAGCTTAACTTGGAAGTGTAATATATTGACTTGTTAAAAATGACTAACTGCATTGATGTTTGTTTTCTTGCCAAGCAAATGTGACTTAAATGGCTCTCTTGAACATTTTATGTTTTGTTAGTTGGTCACTTTCTCCTGTACGACTACGATATATATATATATATATATATATATATATATATATATATATATATATATATATATATATATATATATACACAATATATATATATATATATATATATATATATATATATATATATATATATATATATATATATATATATATATATATATATATATATATATATATATATATAAATATATATATATATATATATATATATATATATATATATATATATATATATATATATATATATATATATATATAATATATATATATATATGTTTACCAATATTTGAAAGTCATTTATTTTTAAATTGAAAAATAAAACCGAAGGTTGTTTGTCGTATGCACGGTTAAATGTTTTTTTGAAAGGTTTTAAATATTTTGATGCACTGCGATTATTTTAAATTCGTTGTTTAAGGTTTTTAAATTATCGCAATTTCTAAACGCATTTTAACTTTAATTAAAATTTTATTAATTGTTATTATTATTTTGTTTGCGTATAAAAATAAGACTTGACACTAGCAAAAACGTCCTCTCACTGGGTGACTGCCAAAAGAAGGTTTGAATATGCAAATAGGGGGAAAATGTCTAAGGGACAATTATATAATTATTATGAACGCAACTCAAAATTACTTTACTTACTATTTTAACCCAACAATTTTGGAAAAAAATCTTTTTTTATAATTTTTAAACTTTATTTTGACATTTAATATCAAAGTTTAAATAAAGTTTTAGTGCTTTTTTCAAAACAATTACTTTCCTTGGCTTGTAATACAATTTGAATTAGTTAATAATTATTATAATAATGTGTAAGATAATATTAATTAATTATTTATTTATTTACAGCGTAATGTTATAAATTAACAATGATTTAATAATATATAATACTGAATACTTATGATTTTATCACTAATTACAGATTTATTTTGCAAAGACCTTTTAGTATTTAAATACACGTAAGTATGTAATAAAAAATAATAATACACAGAGTGAAATACCAAAATAAATATTGAAATAAACATTTTAATATTTTAAAGGTTTGAAAAAACACATTTTTGTTCATATACACAGATTGGTCAAAAAGCCGTTATTGATAATACAAAATATTTATTATAATATTAATACCTAACTATGGATCGGAACATTCCGAGTAAAGTGGAAATTCCTTAATTTTTTTCTAATTCATGTAATTACAAAACATTTCAAATATATTTCCAATAAATATTTTAGATAAATAACTATGAATAACAATCATTTCGATCAATTTCATCGACTCTCATAGTCAAAGTGTATAATAGCTGGATTAATTATGACATAATATAAATTATAAATATGCAATCATTGGGTGTAATAATAATCAAAATGGCGACTTTAACCAAATGTCAAATTAAATATGTCACAGTGTAACGCGTTCCGTATTCAAACAACCTTCCACACTACGAAAATTCAAAAATTGAATGGCGGCTAATTCGATTTACCTATGGTTTTCCGAGGCAGCGATCTCGATAGTACCTACCCAAACCTAACAAAATTTAGTTATGATTTTTATCGGTAGGTGATGTGCAATGTCACCGCGTGAACGTTGACTATAAAACTAAAATTCATTTAAGTGTAGAAGAGAATCGTAGAATTGTAGAATCCTACAATAAATTACTAGAGAAATCAAATATCCGCCATTAAATTTTAAAATTTGTCCATAGAAAAAATAACGAATTTAAAGTGTTGCTATATTCACACTTTAAATAAGTCGAATAAGTTCCGTACACAACATTTTTGTATCATCATTCAAAGTCGCATGTCATAATTATTACACATTCAAATGAATTTTTGCAATGATTGAATTAGCAACGTTGTTACTTCGTTCGTATGCAATTAAATTAATACATTATGTCATGCTATTGGATTGTGCAGGGTTTCCACACGTCTAATGCACGGGTAATTAGGTAAGTACTTATATTAATGCTTTTTACAAGACTGGCAGCACTGTAGCTGATATCTCTGGACGCGGCACATGTTCATCGCTCGTACGTTTTGGCAGAATTTTGAGGAATCTTTGCACTCCGTTTCTGAAAAATATACATTATTACAATTCATATAATCTAAAATGAAAATGTGCATCTTTGTTCAAAATCTTGTTTTTGAAATCAGCTCTTAACACCACATTGACAGCGCCATCTGTTCACAGATGGAACATTACTCAAGGCGGACGTGAAAATATATTATATAATCAGGCTTAATTGCCTCTTGCAAAGCAATTAAAAAAAATTATAATCGGTCAGAATATCTCTACTATTTGGTACTGTACAGTTTGTATTATGCCCAGATCTGATACAGAAGCATCTAGGCTTCCTGACAGATCTGCTCTTGCTAAGCAATTTTGTTTGAACTAAGCTGCGAAATTTATTGAAAATGTGAAACAATATAAAATTGTATCCCGATTTTACTGTGAATTTAAAAGTTTTCAATATACCTGTCACTGCCAATCTAAATAAATACAAGATTGTAAGGCCATCACCAAATTTTCTAGAAGTACCCCGGTGCAGGAGTCAGCTAGATCCGATTCCGACTCGACGTTGGCCGGTACACAGACGCCCACAACCCCGACCAGCACAGCAGACAGACACGGAATACAGTTGGTAGTTCATACTTTGGTTAAGGTGACAGGGCTGTGTATTGCAGGGGCGCACTACGGCGGGCCGCGGCCTGTGGCGGCACGCGCTCCCGGCCGGTCTCCTTGTCCCGTACCACACGCAGCGCAGCATCCTGTAGCGAGCGCCTTGCTGCCCGCATGGACCACCACACTGGCAAAATAAACCACATTTCATCATACATATCGTAGTCGTACAGGAGAAAGTGACCAACTAACAAAACGTAAAATGTTCAGGAGGGCCATTCACTTTTGCTTGGCAACAAAATAAACATCAATGCAGTTAGTTATTTTTAACAAGTCAATATATTATACTTCCGAGTTTAAAATCCTTTGGGATTTTCTCAGGGCATTATTAAACTAGTAAGATATCATATAGTCAATGATCACGTTTTTGTAAAAAATGCACTTGGTCACTTTCTCCTATATGACAACGATATAATTCTTCTAATGTATTAATCCGCCTCCGTGGTGTAATGGTCAGCGTGTTTAGCTACCGTGCTAGAGGTCCTGGGTCCGATTCCCAGGGGGGTGAAAATAAATATTAGTGATTTTACACTGCAATATTTATTTAATATTACCCTGGACTGGTTCCTGAAGCGCAAGAGTGATCACCTTGCCTTCATATTAGTAATGATCAAGACAACACTGCGTCAGTTCGATGCAGTGCCCTATGCACCATTGGGTGCGGATAAGGGTTACAATAATAATGTATTAATTGAGATGGTATGGGCTCATAGGACGTAGTGTAATGGTCAGGACGCTCGGCTACCATTCTGGAGGGCCTGGGTCCGATTCCCAGGGGGGGTCAAATAAGTATTAATGAATTTTTCACTATAATATTTATTCAATATTACCCTGGACTGGTACCTGAAGCGGAGGGCTGATCACCTTTCCTTTTTGTGTAAACGGTCAAGATAACACTGCGTTTATATGATGCAGTGCCCTATGCACCATTGGGGTGCGCATAAGGGTTTAAATGAATGTATTAATTGAGATGGTATGGGCTCATAGAACATGGATCTTCCTCGAAAGACATAAATGTCTAGAGAGGAAGACCTAAAAAATTCATGGATGCTGCAGAAAAATACCATGATTTGAATGTGACGTTGTATAAGATAGAAGGACGTACAATCGGAGGACGAATAGAGCTGACCTCAACAGTCTTTAAGACGATAAGTTTGGATGAAGCCTGGAAGAAGAAGTAGTTACCTCAGACCAATGATCTGTCTTCCACACTCCCTTGCACTTGTCATTGTAGCATTCCTGCTTGTGTGGCGGCCGCTGCTCCTGAGGGCACAGAGAAGGAGGAACTCCGACTCCTCCAGATCCAACACATTCCACCACTCGCCTTTGCATTGCTGAAAAAAAAAACGACAGTTATGAATTAAGAAATTAATACATATCAAGAATTAAATAAATACTAGTGAAAAGTGAGACAACCAAAAAGCGGTTTCTAAATGAGATGTACGATAGATGTTCTGATGTTGAAATAAGGAAAGAATGCAAAGCTGAAATAAGCATTATCAATAAAATTAAGAAAGGTGTTGAGATATGGTTTGGACATGTGGATTGAATGAGAGAGGAAAGAACGGTATAACAAATTTATAAAGCGAATGAAGTTATACATTATTTTTTGACATCTTATCAAAGATGAAGAGGAATATGGAAGTGTGAGCATTTACGGGTCTGAGGACCGTCATAGGGTGGTTTAAATGACACTTTACATACGTGTAACATTCACCAATCCTACCCATTATTGACAACCACACTACTCAGTAAGACCGAGAAAAACTTGGCATGATCAGGTATAAAAATTTTTGAAAACGGTCATGCAAGGAGTCGAAATAATCAGCGGGTATGTATGAGGAGATGCATGGATATGGAAGAGGCGAAGAATGTTTGCAAAGACAGAGTGGTGTGGCGTTCTATTCTTCTATTCTGGAGGTCTTTCTTGAAGTGGTGCGCAGGAAAAACTAATTGGAAATCACTGGTTAAGATAAAGGTTTGACAATATACCTGTATTCCAATCGAAGCAACGTGCAGTGCTGCAGGATGACCACTCCTTGAAGAGCCACGATGGACAATCTTCTTGGCCACACTTTTGTATGGTTGGTGGAGATGCCAAGCCAGCATCTTCACACAGAGTGGACTCCACATCTTGAGTTGTATTCTCTAGTCGGACCTATAAACAAAAATGTCTTTTTATCTTATTTGTCCACCTCCGTAGTGTAATGGTCAGCGCGCTCAGCTACCGTTCTGGAGGTTCGATTTCCAGGGGGGGGAGATCAAATAAATGTAAGTGATTTTTTCACTCTAAGATTTATTCAATATCACCCTGGAATGGTACCTAAAGCGGAGGGCTGATCACCTTTCATTTATGTAATAACGATCAAGATGACACTAAGTTTGTGTGATGCAGTGCCTTATGCACCATCGGGATGCGGATAAGGGTTTGAAGAATTCGGGGGGCAAGTTTTACAGTCTTCAGTCCGCCAATTACCGTTTGAGGTGAGAATGTAAGCAGTAGTTTGAAAATGCCAGAACAAGGCGAAATAATTGTCACAAATTTTATTTTCATGTGTTTTTATTAATAAAATACAATTTTGTGGACTCTAAATATGAGTGTGTGATTTTAATATTCAATTTATAAATGGAGTTCTACAAAATCACAATTACCATTTTTTTGCTGCTATGGCGGGAGACTGTTTTTTTGTTGTGCTTACATTGCGATATTTAAGGCTTACAGTGACATCTGTTGAATTTTCGTTAAAGCTTTATTATAAGAATATAACTCTGGACTATCCCATTCTAACTAATGGAACCACTTTTTAGTAAAATATTATTTTGATTGTGTATTATTAGTGTATTATTATTTAAAGTTTATAAAACATTAAAATATTATAAAACATAATGATATTGTACATAAGTTTTGATTTATCTTTTTGTTTTCATTGGAAAAATTAAAAAAAATCCATTTTTTTCAAATCAAAATTTTAAACATGGGTGACATTCAACGTTATTGTTTTTTTCTTAAAACACCGTTTTTGTATTGAAAAAATATGTTTTTTTTTTCTAAATTAATATATGGTTATAAAAATAAGAGCTATTGAAAGGTAAAATAATTTTTAAAATACATATTGGTAAAATTTTATTTATTTAAAATAAATATTTAAACAAAATTGTGCGCAGAGACGACGACCCCTGCCGATCGCATCCTAATTGCGAGTTACCCCTTAATACGTCAGCGTCACTCATTAACTTACGTTTGATCAGCCTCGTATGAGATGTGTTACATAATACGAGTATAATAAAAACTATGACTTTGTGAGAGATATAATGATAAGACCATATTTGTTAAGGTGGAGACTGACCGGAGCATTTCGTCGTAACATAATGTCGTAACATCGCTCGCGGCGAACATCAGCGAGCATCCGAAATTATGGATGGAGTGTTCGGCTCGCTGTACTGACTATACGAATGCTCGCATCGTAACGTGTTACGTTAAGACCAAATGCTCCGGTCAGTCTCCACCTTTAACGTACGTTTGATCGGCCCTGTATGAGATGTGTTACATAATACTAGTATAATAAAAACTATGACTTTGTGAGAGATATGGTGATAAGACCATATCTCTTACAAAGTAACCCATGGACATTGCATTGTCTTTTTAACTCTAGATAACTAAACATTCGTCCACGCGACAAGCTATTCTCCGAAGAAGTCAAGTGCACTTACTTCCCTGCACCACGCACCCGCCAGGCTTTGTTTACAGAATAGTGATTTATTATTGAATGTCTCTTACATTCATTCCTAATAAACTAATATTTAGTGTCATGTAACCAGTTACTATTTTGAATAAATTCTTTTGATAATTTTCACGTTTTTAATTGCGTAGTCCACTTGTTGAATGTTAAGTTACTATGTATCTACAAATATAGATAAGTTATCGAGGGTTAAATACATTTGGGTGGATGATATTTCATTACAGTTAGGTGATATTACGTACCATACAATGAGCAGCTCTCATTTGAAAACCCCCTCCTCCGCAGGTGACAGAGCACTTGGACCAATCTGTTATCGCCCATTCGAACATGACGTTCTCAGCTTTCCCATGACCGAGAACCGTTATGGTTCCAAGGCTGTCTTCATCACTGTTAGTCGACATTCTGTAGAAAAATAATTGAAGTTATTGATCATATTAAAAAAAAAGTGATATATTGTATATATATTTCTTGGTGGAACTGTGAAAATAACAACTACCTATATAGTTTTTCAATTCATTCATTTTGTCAGAATTTTTTTATACAGAATCATGGTTTGAACCCCTGCCTTGTTTTGTATATAATAAAGAGCTTAGTTTAACCTCCTATCAGTCTGATGATGTCGGTAATGACGAAACCCTGTTTGGGCATGTGAATCGAATGAGTAAAGAAAGTATCATCATCAAACCCTTATCCGCACCCCAATGGTGCATAGGGCACTGCATCATATAAACGCAGTGTTATCTTGATCGTCAACCCACGAACGAAAGGTGATCAGCCCCCCGCTTCAGGTACCAGTCTAGGGTAATATTAAATAAATATTAGAGTGAAAACATCACTTATGTTTATTTGACTCCCCCTTGGGAATCGAACCCGTGAACTCTACCTCCGTACTGTAGTGGTCAGTACGCTGGGCTACCATTCTAAAGAAAGGATAGTAAAACAAATAAATAATATACAATGTGGTTGGTATATTATTTCTGCTCCTATGAAGCAGAGGAATGCCGTGGGAAACTTGGCATAATAAGGTATTTAAAATTTCTTGGGGTGGTCAGGTCACGAGTTGGATTAATAAATTGGAATAATCGGAGGAGATACATGAAGAGGCATAGATCATTTGCAACGACATTGGTGTGGTGTTTTATCCTCTCTGCCTACCCCTGCAGAGGAGCGGTGTGATGGTGAATCAGTTACTTTAAATTATATTTTTTTCTTACCGAAAACCCAAATTTTTCCCATTCGCTGTTGTCAGACGTTCCTGATCAGTGAAAACGGAATTGCTCTCTTCACCAAGTCCATTTGTGATTTGAACTGTACTC
>NW_028281797.1:0-85000 GCF_059751285.1 Brachycentrus maculatus
TATGGACATGAAGCAAGGAGTAAAACCTTATCTGTACTCAATGGTGTAAAGGGCGCTGCATCATATTAACGCAGTGTTATCTTGATGGTTACTTACGTGAAGGCAAGGTGATCACTACTGTCTTTAGGGTTATCACCTGATCACGCTCTGCTTAATAATTTAAAAAAAATATTATAGTGTAAAATCACTAATGTTTATTTTCAACCCTGCCTGGGAATCGAACCCGAGACCTCTAGTACGCTAACCATTTCACCACGGAGGCATATTTATATATATATATATATATATATATATATATATATATATATATATATATATATATATATATATATATATATATATATATATATATATATATATATATATATATATATATATATATATATATATATATATATATTTATATATATATATATATATATATATATATATATATATATATATATATATATATATATATATATATATATATATATATATATATATATATATATATATATATATATATATATATATATATACATATATATATATATATATATATATATATATATATATATATATATATATATATATATATATATATATATATATATATATATATATATATATATATATATATATATATATATATATATATATATATATATATATATATATATATATATATATATATATATATATATATATATATATATATATATATATATATATATATATATATATATATATATATATATATATATATATATATATATATATATATATATATATATATATATATATATATATATATATATATATATATATATATATATATATATATATATATATATATATATATATATATATATATATATATATATATATATATATATATATATATATATATATATATATATATATATATATATATATATATATATATATATATATATATAATAATATATATATATATATATATATATATATATATATATATATATATATATATATATATATATACATATATATATATATATATATATATATATATATATATATATATATATATATATATATATATATATATATATATATATATATATATATATATATATATATATATATATATATATATATATATATATATATATATATATATATATATATATATATATATATATATATATATATATATATATATATATATATATATATATATATATATATATATATATATATATATATATATATATATATATATATATATATATATATATATATATATATATATATATATATATATATATATATATATATATATATATATATATGGGCATGATTCCGTTTATCAGGACACCCGTCGCACAAAATAAAATATAACTTTTCATACGCTTTTTCTCCCTATAAGAAATCCTTTCTTGAATTCTAATATTTTTCTCCTTCAGAGAGGATTGATGAATGAGGGTATAGAAAACAGATGTCGTTCAACACGCGACCGGTTTCGCTATCATAATCATCTTCGGTCCAGCGAGCACCGTAAAATGACCATAATACACGTATTTCAGGGCTTTTAGAGACGAATTTGTCAAACATAATAACAGATTGCGCATTTTGTTCGCGATGGAAGCCAGGTGTAGGGTGTCGCAGGAGTGGAGGCTTTGTTGGGCTTATAATAACGTGATGTATGCGTTTTTTATTGCTCGATTGATTTTAAAAACCCACCGTGAACGATTTTTAATTTTGACAAAGTTTTGAGAAACGATTTATAGTATTCATTCTTTGGAATATCTTGATAAGAAACAGAAGGATTTCTATTGTGAATATGATTAATTTATTTATTGATTCGGCATTAACTTAGCTCTGATTATTTTATCTGGCTTATTATTAGCTTATAAAATAGTTTAATTATTAGCTAATAATAATTTGAAAGCACATTTATTACTGTGCCCAAAGTTACATTTATTTTAAATAAATGTAATAAGTTTAAACCTACCGTACATCATATTTACAGATTATAAATAAGATATTAATGTACCTACCAGAGCATCAAAATGAAGCACTTAATTATGTATTACTCTTTTTTCTTAACGATTACTTTGTTACTTTTAGTTTGCTTCACGTAAGAACCTACTTACATATGTAGGTACTAGGTGCGTGGACTCCATATAGGAAGAAAAGCAGTGCCTATCCTAACTTACCCGCGTGACATATAAAAACGCAACCAGTACCTACCTTACCTAACAAAGCAGTACCTAGCTTACCTTACTACCTACTTTTACTGCCAACCCTTATTAATTCTCTGTGCCTGTCACTGGTAGGCATATACTCGTATATTAAGCATTCATGTACATATGTATAATGCATAGTATTTGGCTCACTCATATTATGTTGAAAACTCAAAAAAAAAAAAAAAGATTATATGCTGAAGTAAGATAAGAATGAGAAAGCAATTTAAACGTAACATAGAAGAGGTCAGTAGAATTTAGATGTTTCCAATTAGTGGCCGTTATACTGGGGGGATTACAAGTTGTTATGTTCGATATACTGCAACTAATCTAACCGAAAATCCTTACATTTCGGAAACATAGAAGAATTATGTTTCTTACTATGGGAACGACTTGTTTACCTATCCTCCTCTGTAACTAGTATATATTGGTACTTAAAAAATAAACATTTTTTAAAAATAATATGTATTTTGGGCCCAGATTTTAGGCATTTATAAGTATTTATTTATCGTATGGTCATAAGTTGTCACATCACATCGACATACTCAATATAAATTATAACAATACAGCTTATTGCACATATATAGGTCAAAATTAAAAGGTGTTATTTAATCTGTCACCAGATTGAATTTCTAGAAAACGAGAAACTCCATCAACGTTTCCATCTCACCAACCTTCGTTATATAGAAACGCAGGGAATAGAATTCTGTCTCACGTCTAAGTCGCTGTCGGGTATCGAATGGATGCCGTTTTGTGAGAGTGCCTATGCTATTTTTTTCGTGAAGTCAACAACTAGGTACATAAAAAAATACCACACTTGACATAAAATAAAATTGATTTACACGATATTTTACGAATCTTATTTTATTTTGGTTAATTTTATTAATTGCTTTTTTATTTACGTATTGATATGTAGTGAATACACATGACGGGAAAACGCGTATTTTTACAGTAAGAATACAGTAAGAAATTTTAAGCTAATTAAACATTAAGATTTCAATTGATATCATAATCTATTCAATTGGGTTTATGATATATTATTGATTGAATCGCAACTGCATAAGTCACTTCGACATGGATCACGATAATTACTGAGATGGATATATAAAATTATGGTTATTTACATGGCGTAATACCTGATTTAAGTGATAACTGTATTCTATTAAAAACATTCTTATGAATTTCAAATGCATCAATTAAGCTCTGTGTTTAGTAACTTAATTTCCTTACATAACCAATCTTCATACATTGAAGTCAACATTAAAGTTTGCAAGAAAAAGAAGAAAATTGCATTACATTAATACGAGTACAAAAACATTTACGTTTCATTATGGGGTAGCATATTGAATTCCAATTTTATGAAATAAAAGCCGTAAGCCATGAAAATTTATGAACTTTAAGTACCGTATACCTTTCGCCGTATAAATGCACTTCGCAGAAAAAAATATTATAAAAGTTTAGAAAGAAGCTTTAAGCTCTCAAAGCGACCGAGAAAAGAAATAAAACTTTGTAAAGAGTAACTGTACGAAGAGAAAGGAGAGATTGATAAATAAATAAATGTGTTTACGTACGGTCATATTCTTGTAACTTTTAAATTGAATATTTACGTTGAAACGTTTAAAATATTTATACTTTATTTGATATTATTAGTTTTACTTTTTCGATTTACCATCGTTTTAGTTATTTGGTCTCGGATAATAGTAAAAAAATCCATTAAAGCAATATTTAATTTAAAACGTATAATTAGGAAATGGTGCATAGTAGATTGTATTGAATAACTCCACTATTTTACATAAAAAAATATTCATATTATGACGATAAGGTCAGGTACCGCTTCAGGTACCAACCAGTTCAGGATGAAATATAAAAGTTCTGTATTAAAAAGAAAATAAATAAATTTATTTTTATCCCACTTGGTATCAGAACTCACAGCACAACAGCCAAACTCATTATCTACTACACTACGGAGCAGGACTATGGGTTCAAATGGAGGCCTACGTTATTGACATCATCAGATAATATTTATCTTTCATGAAATTTGTAAAAATAAAAACCATATCTTCTCAAAAAACATTCTGAGTATATTCTTTCAGAAAAATAGTTCATTTTGTTCACAAATAAATCTATATTATAAGTCTACATCCGTGGTTTAATAGTAAGCGGTTTTACCTACCGCGCTGGAGGTCCCGGGTTCGATTTCCAGGGGGGTGAAAATAAATATATTAGTGATTTTACTCTCTAATGATTATTTAATATTACCCTGGACTGGTCCCAGAAGCTCAGGAGTGATCACCTTACCTTCATGTAAGTAACGATCAAGGTATCACTGCTATAATACGATGCAGTACCCTATGCACCATTGGGTGCGGGTAAGGGTTAGAAAAAGAAGAAACTTTTTTTTCAGCTTCATATCTTTTTTTTCCGAATAAACTGAAGAATTTCCCGGTATCCATTTAAATCATATCCTTAATACGTTATCTATAATTTATAAACGGCGCTATCTCGACATCTCGAAAAGCTCATAATATGGCAAAAGTAATAATTCTTACTAAATGGTAGCAGAGGCATCAGAGGCTGGAAAAGAATGAGTTAATGGAGAAATTACATGGCGTAATGACCTCGCAGAATCTGGATGTCATGTTAAGTGATTTATCACATAGTAGCGGATGATGTACGCGCACTAATAAAAATGTTGTGAACCCTACATACGTCGTTGTAAAGGGACTAAAATTGAGATGAAGCCACCCGACTTTCCCGGATTATTTTTAAAATCTGTAATGCACTATGTATCAACAAACATATTTTATTAAAGCAAAGTTAACGCTTGTTGTTAATTTTTCTTTTTCTTTATAATATATTATTTATTTTTTTCCAATTATATTTTTAAAGCCATTAACCAACATATAATAATCGAGATAAAAATTGGAGCTCCAAAATATTTCGGTGTAAATGAATTAAATATTTTTTTATATAAAATAATTGTTTGAGATTCAAACAGAGCTTCCTGAAACTTTTACCATGAATCGCACTGCTATTTACTTATTCTTTTGAATCGATGTGATTTGACTTTAATATTGTTGGAAATTTCTCAATTTTTCGATGATTTTTTTTACTTAAAACCTGTTTTGTATGAGTTCTTACATAATTAAGTGAAAAAAGCTTTTTTTTAAATGTCATTTTTCTAAAATGAAGATTTTTCGTTCTGAATCAAGGGTAAAAATATTGTATAAACGTTTATCAGCACTTAATAATAAGCGCTGTGATACTATCTGAAACGTTGACACACGTTGAAATACTCACGATATACAGCCTAATAAAATGAAAAACTTTATTGGCATTTAAATTTTGTCGTTGTGTCCAAAAATCATTAAATTAAGAAAATCAGTATTTAGCTAGTATAATAATTCTACAAATTTTAATTCAATACTTTCACATATTGATGCATTATGGGAAAGTGTAATCTCATGACAAACAAGATGTTTTTGTAACTACACCGCTGTGAAAATCAAATTCGGAGTATGTACATCAGCATCACGGAACATACGTCATGTTCAATCATAAATACATGGAGTACTGCATCTGAAAGGTTTTCATATTTCAAAGAGAAAAAAACACGTTACGTCTCTATTTTTTAATAACTTGTTTGCTGTTTTCAGAGATTATGAATTGGATGGATACCGACTACCGTATATTTGGCAAGACATTTAGCTGAAGCGCTAAATGTCTGGCGACAGAACTGTGACCGGATGGACTGAATACTAGATAGTAATTGGATATCCGTTTCATTTCTTTGTAGTTTATACATATTATGTCATTAATAAAAATAAAAGAGCTCTGATCTTGTCTGTACATCAATTTTTAGTGCTCAAAACATTACTTTCACTCATATTAATTAAAAAAAACTTCTTGGCCGACCCTGCGTTTCTTGCTTCATACTCCTTGCTTCCTTCATATCCATACATCTAGTCATATATGCCATTTAATTAAACGGACTTTTAAAACCACCAGATTTAAAGCTCTGATTGATCTGATCGAGCTAAGTTTTATTCGGCCATCCTCGTTCTATTCTCCCGATCACATTCGCTACATACACTTTCTTAGTCATTCTCTCGCTATCAATTCATTCCACGTGTCCATACCACATTGAAAACAATACCGTAATATAAACTTATAACCTACTAAAAACTCATTTTCCGTATTTCTTGGTACGTGTGGATGAGACATGCGCATTTTATCCAGCTAATATTATAATAAAGGATACTGATCTACTGAAAATGAAACCCTATTATCACATCGTTACATTTGGTACATTCATCTCTGCTACTTTTCAAAGCTAGTGACTAATACCAAATAATTACCACTAAGGGTGATATTAGCGGACCCTTTATTGAAAGCTCAAAGCACTGGAGCTTAATAATTGAAAATGAATGCTATGGAAATTACACCCTTGTATTTTGATGGCTGTAATTTGGACGAAGGAAAAAATATCTTATCTTTCTACCACGGTTTTGATCTAAAATAAGAAAAATGTGGATAATATACATGTATTGGATTTTATGCCATTATACATTTATATGTATAATAAGTTGTATATTTTTCTTTAAAAAATACTTACCTATTCCGAAAAAAAAAATTCAATTCGTTTATTTCAAAAATGATTCTAACAGATTAAAATCTATCAAACATCGTTTTTCGAGTAACAGATGTACAGATGTTATAAGTTTATATTTGGGTATTCACAAGAATAACAATCTGTTATAGGGTAGTTTAAGTGATCACTTTATACACGTGTAATGTTCACCATTCTACCCATGATTGATTACCACACTACTTAAATTTCGGATTTTTTATTTATGCCTCAATTGGCACCTCCATTCACATTCTTCCCGAATTATTTCACATCCTAGGAGACATCTGAAAATATGTTTTCATTTTTTTAAAATTTAAATTATGATTGACAAGTCATTTTATTCAATACATTTTATTCAATACTTTTTATTCAATAGTCAAAATCCTTGTTTAAAAATCGGGGTTTCTCCACTAAAAATATATGTTTAAGTAATTGTTATTTTTATTTCTTCTTCATCTACGTTAAACAAAGATGAAGAACTGTTTATCTCAGATATGGAGAAAGATTTAAACAAACCAAGGATTTAAACAAAATAAAAATGTTGTATTTATATTTTAACTTATAAATGAAATAACTTTTAGTCAAAGTTTTGAAATATTTAGAATTTAAATTAAAAGTAATAAAAACTACATTGAGAGAGCACTTCTCCCATTGACTGGTAAATTCAAACGTGAAATAAATCCATAAATTTGAATAATTAATACCGTGCAATGTGTATCACGTTTCGTGTTTTATGAATGTCCAATTAGTTTCGAAATATGATTTGTAAAGTATCCTCTGACCTTTACAAATCATAAAAATTGTAAAAAATGAATGACCTTTTATTAAAAAAATGTAACTCGTTCATATTAAGCATTAATATTGGAGTAATGACATATTATACGTAACTTTATCCAGATCCGTTATATAATTCGATATCCGATTATCTGCTTCTTTTTCCTTTAATTGATGGCCTTTCACCTTTCCAGAAGTTTTTTGTAAATATTTTGAAAGTATTTTATTAATTTTAAAAATGCTTATTCGCTTATTCATTAAATCAGACACTGGATTATTTACCCTACGTTAATGGTAAACGTTACCCTAGTGTATAATATGTGGTTGCTTTAGTGTGCCAAATGCCAGGTCGTAAGCTCTGGGATGCTAGAACTTCCATCTTCTTTCATATAAAAATAACGAAAGATGTTTTATATCAAATTAAGACACACTTAGTGTTATATTTTATTTAAAGAGGATATTTGCAACTTATTTGAAATAGAGTGAAATAAGATGCTTTAAATTTAAGAAAAAACATGTTTTTTTTTAATAAAGCTTCTTTTTTAGATGCTAGTCTGCAGGTAGGATAGTAAGGATAGGGAAGGTAAATGTGAAAAATACGTCACAGACACCCAGACCAATTGTAAAAAAAAAAAAATAAATTCATTTTGCAATTGGTGGAAATCGAACCCGAAATACGTGACGGCGCCTGTCAAATTAAGTAAGTGTTAATACAATTGTGCATGCGCATGTGTCTTTGCAGAATTTTTTGAAAGATTTAATTTTTTGCAAATGAAAAAGAAGCGTGTTACGCGTACCTCTGAGAGGTTTATTTAATTGATTTATATTTTAATATTTTGTCGATTCACTTTAGATCCATAAAAATCATATTAAATAATAGTAGATTGTATCTAAATAATAGATAATAATAGTAGTTGGTATCTAAAGAAAGTACTCGCTCAGCGGACCAGTCATGTGGATGATTTTTACCGAAAATTTACATAAAAATTAACTTAGCTTGTTCTCCGGAAGAACTCGTAGTATTTTATTACGAAGTTCGAAGGTTGTATTATTCCTAAATATGTTAATTTCAAACCCTTCACGTCCAAAAAAACGTCTAAGGGGTCTCACATAATTAAAATGAAACGAGAATTCAATAAAACTTCGGCCATTTTGGAAATAAAAGCATGCCGGGGTTAAAATAAATAGTTTTTTTTTATTTAAATGACATTTTTATCTTCTTTTAAGTTTTTTTTTTAGTTTTGTTAAAGGAACATGCACTTTATTTTATAAGCTTTAAGTCCCTAATATACATTAATCCATATGGTACTTTTACAACTCTTCCTTTTTACAGCTTTTACGAAAGCATGTTTCTTAGGAAAAAATACCTTTCTTAAAAAAAATGCACAAGTATAAAAGACCTACGACTACTACTACTACAACCATCACGCCATTTCCCCGCGAGGCTAGGCAGAGAGGATGGAACGCCGCACTCTTCTGTCCTGATATACACTCCTCGCTTCCTTCTCATCCATACATCTAGTCATACATGATTACGCTGAATTTTGACACCACCAGATTATATGTTCTGATTGATCTGATCGTGCCAAGTATTTATTACTCACATAACTACCCGTAAAGTATGTAGATGAAACGTTAACCAGTTACGATTCCATCCATCTTCGTTCGATTTGATATATTAGTCGGCTCATGAATAAATCGAATTCACGGAAACAGTTGTAGCAATTCATTAGTGATCCAAATGACGTCAATATCTTACAAGTTTTTGCCGCTTTAGTAGAAACAATGATATTTTGATTAAAATTATTATACTTAAATGAAAATAAATGGGATAACCCTATGTACATATATCGCTCACTCCTTTCAAGAACGTCATAAATTAAAAATCGTGATTTTTCACTTGTGCATATTTTCAAAATACCCAGAAAATGTACTTTATCCCAGCAAAAGAGGCATATTTTTAACTTAATATTTACCCGCTACAGGGCGGAATGTGTTGTTTTTGCATTTTGAAGAAAGGGTATTGTTTAATTATTTTTTTAAATATACTAAACATTTTTCGAATGGTTAAAAACCTTCAGGTTTTACCTAAAAAGATCTGTTGCACAGTAAAAAGTTCAATGAGTGGCTTGATATTTATTTTTAATACATTTTATTATATTCTTAAACTCTAAAAACGATCTCCTGAAAAATCAAGTTTTTTGATTTATGACGTTCTTGAAAGGAGTGAGCGATACGTGTCGCCTACTTTCAAAATCCGCCAGATTCAATTTTATAAGATTTAAAAATAAATACTCTCTCGGAATGCCAATTGTGGGTTTTATCGTTTGAAATCTTTGTATACTTAAAAACCCTGCTAAAAATATTTAAAAACAGCGTTGTATTTCAAATTCCGCTATACCATTCATGGAACTTTCAGCTTTCTGACCCATATCGGTCAATCAGAGAGCGGGGATAGGTCTAAAATTAAGATGACGTCATTATCGGTTTGTGTCTCGTGTATTTTTTTAAATACTGAAAAAAATACAAAAAATAGGAAAATTCTTTATTTCATAATATTTTATCTAAAGATAGACAAATCTTTGAAACATAAATGTTAACCGGAGAATTTTGCATTTTTTGTAAAATCGACGTACATGGATCTGGCGGATTTTGAAAGTAGGCGACACATATCGTTTAGCAATATATGCAGCAAAACTTAACACCAATGAGTGATTCGGACAGCCAAACAACGCATGTGATTAGTATTATATTGTATGTAGGTATAAGTGCACAAAAAGTGCTTTGAATATGGTATTTAGTGCTGTTTGCACGCTGGTAATCGTTCTGACGAAGAAATATGTACGGCTCAAAGTTGTGTTAAGATGGTTTGAACATGTGGAACAAATAAGTGAGGAAAGAACGGTAAAAAAATATGAGTCGACTGCAATTGAAAAAAAGAGCAGACGAAAACCGAGAAAAACGTGGCACTATCAGGTATGTGAAATACTTGAAAGCGGTCAGCTAAAGAGTCGAAATAATCGGCGGGCATGTATAAGGAGATGCATGAAAATGGAAGAAGCGAATAATGTTTGCAAATACAGAGCGGTGTGGCGTTCTATTCTCTCTGCCTAACCCTGAGGGGAAGCGATGTGATGGTTTTTTAGATACTTGGTTAGTTAGTTGAATTAAAGTGGCTGACGAATTAATTAATACAATAATTATTTCACATTGTTCTACAGAGAATTTATCCCATTTTTTGTGATTCTGAATTCTGAATATTGTTTGTAACTAACTAACTAACTAACTAACCATCACGCCGCTTCCCCGCAGAGGTAGGCAGAGAGAATAGAGCGCCACACCACTCTGTCCTTGCAAACATTCTTCGCCTCTTCCACGTTCATGCATCTCCTCATACATACCCGCCGATTGTTACGACTCCTAACCTGACCACTTTCAAGTATTTGGCATACCTGATCGCGCCATGTTTTTCTCGGTCTTCCTCTGCTTCTTTTCCCGCTAACATTCGCCTCATAAATTTGTTTTACCGTTCTTTCCTCACTCATTCGTTCTACATGTCCAAACCATCTCAACACACCTTTCTTAATTTTATCGATAATGCTTATCTCAGCTTTGCATTCCTTCCTTATTTCACTATTCGTACATCTATCATACATCGTTTTGTCGCACATTCTTCTGAGAGATCGCATTTCAGTCTACTTTCATCCTTCTTTTGCCAACTCCATGTTTCACTTCCATACATTAGAGTTGGAACCAGGACTCCGTTGTGCACTGCCAGTTTAGCTTCCGCTGATAGGTTTTTAAGATAAGAGCGAAGACAATAAATGTTTTTGATACAATCATAATCAGCGAACTAAATAAATAATACGTCTTTTTTTATCTAAGAAGCGGTACAGTATTATTATAACAAGTTGAATAGATTACAATAGATCCGTTATATGTGTAGACCTAAATGGAACGGTAGTTAGAGATGATGTAAGATAAATATAATATGTAGGTAGTACTGGCAACCCTTCGGTATCAATCACAATCTGTTAACTCCAACAATGGGAAACCGGTCATGGCGGAAAATGATAGTGATATTATAATGAATTGTGACAGCGGCAAATAGCGGCTACAGGGGCATTCAAACATTTTTTAAATAAAAAATAACCATTTATAAATAAAATGTAGCTTTGTTTTAAAATCTCTATAAATTCATTGTGATTTTAAAACAAAGTTACATTTTAATTATAAAATTTAAAATCACAAAGTTAGTGCTTTAAATATAAATTATAAAAAATAACCATTTTAATTATTTTACAGATTCTCGAATACAGTATATTTTCTATCTTATACAGTTCTATTTTCAAACCCTTATTGGCACTCGATGGTGCATCATATAAGCGCAGTGTTATCTTGATCGTTTACACATGAAGGAAAGGTGATTAGCTCTCCGCTTCAGGTATCAGTCTAGGGTTATATTGAATAAATATTCATTTATTGAATGTGTGAAAAATCACTTACATTTATTTTACCTCCCACCCTGGGAATCGAACCTGCGACCTCCAGTACGATAGCCGAGCGTGCTGACCATTTGACTCTGCGTGAATTTTTTATAAAGGTTTTTTATTAACATTTCTGAAGAATTTTCATTGATTTTCCAACAAAACAAATCATGTAGCTAAATCACTCTTTATGGATGGATTTTTATAGTACTTCATTTTGTAACTACATAGTTTGTATTTCCTTTTCTTTTTTGTTTGTTTTATGTTAAAATACGTAAAAAATAATGATAAAAGGTATGTAAAAAGAACTCCACCGACAAGACGCTTGCTCAGCTTGTTTTAAATAAATCCACACAAGACAAGATGGCTCGGTGGGTCAAAAAAATGACCATGCATTTGAATTTATAAATGTATGTTTATAGGCAAAAACGTTTATATTTCTCACAAAATAAATGAAATTCAACGATTTTTTTTTTAATTTCATTAAAAACGTTATGAATAATCTTTATTGAGTATTTTATTGAGTATGTATTTGGCAAATTTGTATGTTACTTCGCAATTATGTTTCATTCATTTTAAAGCACACTATAGTGAAAAAATACACAACTATTTGAATCTGTATATATATTTCTTGGCAACGATTTTATATCTTTCGTGAAAAAGTTATACTTTCAATTTATGCGTTGAAAAGCGGGGAAAATAACACTTTTATTTGGACTTTGCCCGAATACGGCCAGGGGTAGCCATAATACCCAATTACAGGTCGTATGAAAAGGGAAGATTTCAGGCTTGTACTTCAAATATAATGCGACATGACGTATGGCAATATGGAGTTTTAATATACGGCAATTATAGTATGAATATAATGTACGTAAATAGAGAAAAATAATGGTTTATTTGTTATTATAACAGTGAATAATATTTACAACATATTGAGTATGTCCAAATACTTGTCCACACGTATGGATAATCTCCGGTTATACGAGTTATTTTTCTTTTATAAAAAATAACTCGTAAATTGGAGATAATCCAGATTTGTGAACAAGTATTTGAACACACTCAAAATGTTCTAAAGAGATTTAACATCTCAACATAAATGAAGAAGAAAGAATATGGAAATCTGGGCATTAACAGAGCTGGTTAAATCACTTTACACGCGTGTAACATTCATCACTTCTACCCAAGATTGACAACCACACTACTCAAATTCTTAAAACTTCTAGATACATTGATCAAACTCAAAACATATATCTTGAATTGACTTGAATTTTACGATGCGCGAGTTCACTAAAACCATCTTTGGTGGGATGAAGAAAGCTTTTTTTAAGCAGAGACTCTTTCATTTGTATGTGAGGTCCGAATCCTGGATTATATTCATATACTTGAGAAACGCTTGGAAACATTTTATTTTACCTTTTAATTTGACCAGTTAATTTACTAACTTTCCTCGTTGGAGATAATCCAGATTAGTATTTGGACACACTCAAAATGTTGTAAGTGAATGACATATTTCTTTTAAAAGAAAATCAGTAAAATTTTTCAAAATTGAAGTACTCACAAAATTAAGTAATTTGAAAGGATCTTTTTTTTGTTTTGGAAAATTCGTATCATGGATTAAATTATAAATCAAAGCCTTTTTCCTTCAAGCAATATATATTTTATTCCTCTTTTTCTGTGGAGTGTAATTTATTTAATACTTTTCGATTAGTATTTACATCGAAAATTTAGAATTTAATTAAGTTCGTGTAGAGTAAATAAAAAAATCTAAAGCGCCCTTGAGACGATACTTTAAAAAATGACGTTTTATAAATTACCTTAATTTTTATAATTATTTATTTTGATTTTTATTATCTAAAAAGAAACAAGAAAAATATGAACGATGAAAAATAGTTATGTATTGGTATTTTTAAACTAAGATATTATAAGATGTTTAACATTGAGCTATAAGACGTAAAAAATAAATGTTATTATTCGTTTTTAAAATATTTTTGGTGATTTGTGACTTAAAAGCATATCTTATAACCTTTATTCATTAAATAAAACTAAAAGATGACAGGATGATAGTAGTAAATTGAAATAAAATAAAAGTAAGTTTGTTTTGTTTCAAATATAAAATCTTATTTTGATTCAGAATGACACAATAATTTTAAAAGTTTTCAAATAATTTTATTACAGAGACTGGGTTTCTTCGTTATCAAAAACTCGTAAGATTGGTTAGATGATTTGGACAGTTTAATTGATATAAAAAAAATAGAAGAAGTTAGGCGAAGCAAAAAGTCTGAAAGGATTTTATCTTAGGCTACACTGTCAACTTGACAGTTAGTTATCACATGAAGTAGATGGATTTGATGGAGAAAAATAATATGATTATTTTATTAAAAATAAAGAGAGCGTCGTTTCAAGCTTTTTTTCACTTAATCTCGATAAAGCAGAGAGTATACTCAGAATTTTTTTTTCCGCAATATTTATTCTTCATAGTCATGCTGAATAATATTATCCTACTGAAATATTTCGTTTCCATTAAATTATACGATTTTAATTGCTTTAATTGAAAGGTAGTACTTGCTTTCAGAATTGAATTTAAATAATGTAAAAACGGTTTTAAAATATTCCTGAATGGTTTCGAAAGTCCTCCGTTATACAATGTATAATAATTCGTAGAATTGTAAGTCAACAATACCTTCGCGAGATCCCATGCTAATTCGCTCTCGGTAAAAGCTCAGTGTTATTCCTGAAAAATACCTACTCATGCTTGAGTCATTAATTCATATCCATTATTATAATTTCAGTCCGTAGAAAGGTACCCTTCTTAAGGATACATTATACTATCATATATGATTTCCATCCCTAAAACGTTTTTGCGTAGTATACCAGGACCATGGTAACATAATGGCGGTAGATTGTACACACTACTTATTACTAACTCAGATGCCCCGCTGACAGTGATAGGGACTTTTAGTAATTATTTTTATCTTTTATCGCAAAATTTATGCATGATTGATCAAATAACAAAACAAGATTTTTTTATATTTACATGGATGGGTTCGAATAGAAACAACAAGTTTCCATACTTTATTTAGGAATGTGGTGGAGAAAAATTTGAAGGGGTTTCTCATTTTTATTGATAGAATTAAATTATGTTTTCAATTTATAGAAAAACGAAATCTGATGTTCTGATTGGATTCAGAAATTTCATGGTTAAAACTAATTAATTAACTAACGATCACGCCACTTCTCCGCAGGGGTAGGCAGAGAGAATCGAACGCCACACCACTCTGTCTTTGCAAACATTCTTCGCCTCTTCTACATTCATGCATCTCCTCATACATACCCGACGATTATTACGACTCCTAACCCGGCAGCTTTCAAGAAGTTGACATACCTGATTGTGCCAAGTTTTCTTAGGTCTTACTCTGCTTTTTTTCCAACTACATTCGCCTCATAAATTAGTTTAACCGTTCTTTCCTCACTCATACGTTCCATAAATCTAAACCATCTCAACACACCTTTCTTAATTTTATCGATAATACTTATCTCAGCCTTGCATTATTTCCTTATTTTATCATCCGAACAACTATCAAACATCGTTTTGCGACACATTTGTCTGAGGGATCATGATTAATATCAAGAAAAAACCTCGGTTTTATTGAATCATCAAACGTCTAAAAGTGCAACCAATTGATTCCTCGTTGCATCGTGAATATATTTTGTATTGGCACATAAATTTATGTTTACATAATATAAGTTCGCACCTTCCCGTGATACAAAGGATTACAACTGAACAGATAACACGGAACTGCACTTAGTTGTGATGGGGATAGTACGTAGTTGGCTATAGAAGACTTGATATTCTGGAAGATACACTAGCGGACAAAAGTTTATACCCACCAGATAAAAATAAAGAATTATCCGCCTTCGTAGTTTGGTGGTTAGAAAGTTTGGCCACCATGCTAGAGGTCGCGGGTTCGATTCATAGGGGGTCTTAAGAAATATAAGCGATTTCTTACTCGAATATTTAATTTATTACCCTGGGCTGGTACCCGAAACGCAAGGGTACCCGGAGAAATGGTGCTTCATATATTTAGCGTACAAGACAACACTGCTTATAAACAATGCAAAGCCCTATACACTATTTAATGTAAATTCAATAAAATTAAATTTTATTCAATTTATTCAATAATTAATATATTCATGACAAACTTGCATTTAAGAAGTATTTATTAATAACACAAATTACAATGAAAGAATTTTTTATTTAACGTCAGAAGAATCCCGTGTCAGAATACCCCCTTAAGAGACATGGAACAGATCAATATCCATCGTGATATTGTTATTAAGCGTTTTTAGATAAGTGCTAGGAGAAGAATAAAAATGAAATAAAACGTTTTACTTATTTTTGTATGAGGTATGATCTACTAGGTATGTAAAAGCAATTAATAAGAAGAAAATAAATGCAATTATTTCACATATTCAAAATTATAATTACTTTGTTCCTCCAGATTCACCATACTCAAGAAAGTCTTGTTCAATTGTTGTATTTTTAATATTTACACTATTCTCTTCAAGTCAGAAATCCTCCAAAAAAAAAACATCATTGGTTATCAGCATCAAATGTATGAAGATATAATTTTATTACTCAAGTATTATATATATTTGCATAGCAGACTTTGTTTTTTTTTTTTTTAATAATCCTCATTTAATATTATTCAATTTCAGAAGCATGGGTTAGCTACCTTTTAATGCAAATTCGCTGAAAATTCAAATAATTAAAAACGATGATTATACAATTTGGCAGTTATTTTAATTCGCCAAATCATCCCTTCGGTGGAATATGTTAATTTTAAATGGGGGGTGTAATTGCTAGGCATGATAAATGAATAAAAATGTTTATATCGGTAGTATAAAAAGGTGCGTGCGCCTACTGATGTTGAATCATTAATTCTGAATATATAGTAATTCACTGTCGTATTTACACATCACAGCAGTAAAAAAAAGAGAGACAATGCGAATTGATAAACCCCTTAAATATATTTTATATTTCAAGCACTTAATTTGTGATTTTCCATTTCCTAATAAAAATGTAATAATTAAATAAATATCTGTCTTCTTTGACCCCAATACGTACCATAATTGTAAAAAGGAAGATAAAATTACTATCCCTTTATATGAAGACAAGTTAATGAAAACCGTCCATGCTCCGGATTTTTATTTATATAAAAATCTAATATTTTTGTTGTACAATACAAGTACTCCGTTTTCGTAAAATAGTACCTGAGGACGCTTCGATGTGATTTTACGTATTATGTACTTTGGTTATTCTTGAATGAAGAAATAATAAAAGTTCAACTGCCGAAAATCAGCTTTCCTTTGGATAAAGCGTCAAATTGCCTGGCCAAATTTGTAACATCTAGCATCAGGATCGGATCCGTTAAGGTTGTACATACTTTGGAAACATTTGAAAAATGTATAAAAAATTATTTGAAGATAGTTAATATTTTAAGTAAATGTTTTTTTTCACTTAAAGAGAGAGTAAAGTTTCATTAATTGATTCGGAAGTCACATTGTGGTACAATCTATCCATTTTTAATTTGAATTTTATTATGTCAACACCACTATTTTTTCAAAAATCCATTATGACACGTGTTTTGTTGAAAAATATTTTGTAAAATTTAAATTAAAAAAAATAAATTATAGTGCTCTGATTTATATTTTCTTGCGTAGCGGCTAAAAATGTCCGATATATCTTGATATTTTCATATTTACTATTGTGAAAGAGTAAATATTTCGTTATTGCTATAAAGAAAAGGAAATGGAGGAAGAAAATAAGTCGAAAAATAAATAATATCAATTTAGGATCGTAAACTCGAATTAATAAGATCTCTGATTTTATAATATTTCCATCTTGATTTTCTTATTAAGATTTTTAGATACTTTAATTACAAAAATGTTAATGTATATGAAAATTAATGGAATTTATTTTTGGAAGCACAGGATACAGATTTAAAGGTTTAAAAATGCAGTAAAAACACAAGATAAAAACAGGATAAAATGTGAACAATCATAATTGAGTAAAAGCGTGCCAGCGTCGTTTATTATCATGAAATATTCCAATATTTAGCAATGAATGTAATAATAATGGGTTACATAAAAAGGGATTTTTTCCACCTTAAAACTTATATAATAAATCCAGAATGCTAAAAAACATACCACCTGGTGAAAAACCTACAAAATAACCTATCGGCACAATAGTCACACTTCACAAGCAAAAACACTTGACAAAAGGATGCCCCTTCGATTCCCCGGGTTGCCAAAATTACCGTGAAATTATACACCATAAAATGCCCGTTTACCCGAAATATAGATTCGATAAAATGGGGTCGAAAACGACAGATTTTTTTTCGTATTCCTGTTTGGATTGTCCTTTTATTCCTATCTGGTATTTTTATGTAGATTTCATTCTTGTCGGGGATTTGGGAAACATTTTATTTATGACGTTTTAATGTGTTTTATTAGGTGGAATAAAAATTCAAGTAGTATTATTTGTTCGCTTTTGTATAGCACTGAAAAGGTTATCAGATTTGATTGTATTTTTCTCTTAGGAATAAAACAGTTATTGGCTAATTACACGGGTAATTTATTGCAGTCTTTCGGGTTCGGAATAAAGTACCATAATTTCTATATGAATGGGCGTTTACTTTTTTTCGGTAAAAACTTGAATGCTTTTTCGGTGTCACAAATTTTCATTTGAGTGTGACATATTTCAATTTCTGTGGGTTGAGTTGGGTTTCCTTTTGGTTGTGGCGCAATACACAAGTTAGTTAGGTTAAACAGTTCTACCACCAGATGTCGCATGCGTCGCACTGAATAAAACAAAAGACGTCAGATAGAAAAAAAAAATGTATATATATATATATATATATATATATATATATATATATATATATATATATATATATATATATATATATATATATATATATGTATGTATATACATGTATGTATATACATGTTTTATTCTAAAAAAAAACAATAAGTCAAAACGCGAATTACTCGTGTAAAGAGATTTATTTGTTTACTTATTTAGCGATTTCACCAGTTTAAAAAAATAATCTTTTTGGATATTCTGACATTTCAAACAATGTATACAAACAAATCTAAAAATAGCTCAATTTTTGTGACATCGTAAATGGTTTTCTAAAAAATTATGTCATCAAATAAAACAAACAATAAAATAACGTTATCTTCATGGTTGCCAAAGCAAACAAAAAAGAACTCCATCAAATTTACCTCAATTCGAGATTACATTTACCAATTTTATTGTTCACATGATCAGCCCTTTCACTCTCCAATAAAACAATCTGTGAATGACGAGGACAGCAATATCGGAAAATTTTCCAAGGAGCATGAATAAAATTCAATATCACATAAAGAATCTTATCTTTTCGGGAATCTTGTTGTTTTCGGCCGCCCTTAAACTTGAACAGTAAGTGCTATCGTGCATGACCAATATTTCAGGCGACACTTTTATCGTTCTGTGCCACCAAAATGAGTCTTTTGATACAAGAACTCTAACGAATACCCTTAGAAATAAGATTCCAACAGTCTGCAATACATAACTAACTAACCAACTAAGTAACTAACTATCACAGGGGTAGGAAGAGAGAATAGAACGCCACACCACTCTGTCTTTGTAAACATTCTTCGCCTCTTCCACGTTCATGCATCTCCTCATATATACCCGCCGATTGTTACGACTCCTAACATGACAACTTTCAAGTATTTGGTATACCTGATAGTGTCATGTTTTTTTCGGTCTTCCTCTGCTCCTTTTTCCAATTACATTCGCAAATTTCAAAAAATTCATAAATTTGTTTTACCGTTCTTTCCTCACTCATTCGTTCTACATGTCTAAACCATCTCAACACACCTTTCTTAATTTTATCGATAATGCCTATCTCAGCTTTGCATTCCTTCCTTATTTCACTATTCAAATATCTATCATGCATCGTTTTGTCGCACATTCTTCTGAGAGATCGCATTTCGACTGCATTCAGTCTATTTTCATCCATCTTTTGCTAACTCCATGTTTCACTTCACTGCAATACATACATTCATTATAAGCAATGTTAGGTTTTTTTTTTACAGAAATAACCAAAAACTAAAATAACTAACGATCATATACTACTCTACCGCTATACTACTTTTTATTTCGACTCCTGACCCGGTCACTTATTATTTTTTGTTTTCAACAATTAAAAATGTAATAAATGAAGTAAAAGTAATAGTTTTTCCATGTCATAATACTTATCCATTACAATATTTATAGATTCGAATTGTAAATGAGTATAATTAAAGTAGTTTATGTAAAAGTACAAATGCAAAAAACCATATTAACAAAAGTATGAAGAAAAACAACCCAAGACAATAGCAACAGATAGATCTGAGTGATTTTGCCTCCTCGCTAAGTCATAGTTACTTTGCCAACAACTTACAGAAACTGCGCTGATAACTACTTGTTCTGTTACATTAACTGACTGGGATTGAGACTTGTAAAAACCTGTCACTATTATTTATTTTACTGATATCATTTGAGGCGAAAACTTGTTGTCAATTAATTCTAAACATGATCGTGCGCACGGTCTCTAAGGGTGTGTCAATTTCTAAGGGTGTAAAAACTGAACAATCTTTTAACCCTATCAGTGCTCCCATGACTCCGTCGCCCGGAATCATCTAAATCAATATATTCTCTTATTTATAGGGATCGGTAAAGGGTTCTTGTGTGTTCACCATAAATCTAGTGGGTCGATTGAGCGAGACTCCGTTAAAATTAGAAGAACGTAAGAAAATGCAAGGATAAAACAATGTCAAATTTTCCAAAACTTTGTTTTAAATCTTTATAAATATTTTATTTTAACTTAATTATAATGTCCACCGGTTTCGAAGCTAACAGCTTCATTATTAAGCGGTTAGCTTCGAAACCGGTAGACATTATAATTAAGTTATAATAAAATATTTATAGTGATTTTAACACATTTTAAGTTACATTTTAAATATTAAATTGAAAATCATAATGTGAGTGCTTCAAATATAAATTATAGGCTTATTTTTATTGAAAATATTTTATGTGATACAACGGATATTGAACTTTTGATGGTCGGTTTTGTTAAGGCATGTAAAAATTCTTAAACTGTCACAATGCAAACGAATGGTTACCTACATTAATTTACTCTAACTAGTTTTTAATGATTACCGTAGTCATTTTTGTAAAACATCGAAATTTTGAGACTATCAAATATTAATTAAATGGTACCAAGATCTTGTAATTTATATATTTGATAAAAATGACTACGGTGACCATTAACTCGTTTGAGTATTTAAATGCAAGAAAACATTCGTTTGCGTTGTGACAGTTGAGAATTTCTTAATTTTTGGTCGGAAACTACTACATATATATGAAATATATAAAATAAATATGTTTATTTTATTTACTGCTATGGCCTTCAGTGATGAAATTGTAAATGAAAACACTTGTTTTTTTTACCACCTGAGTTATATTTATTGTAACGACTAGTTTTGGAAGCTTCAGATGCTTCCATCTTCGGGTTTGAATATAAACTGCTTATATGGACATGGAAGCATCTGTAGCTTCTGAAACTAGTCGTTAAAATAAATATGACTCAAGTGGCAAAAAACGAATGTTTTCATTTACAATTAAATATATTTTTATGAAAAAATTATTCATTGTTGGAGAGTTTAATTTATTTTTCACAATGAAATGTTTGTTAAGTGATGTATTATCAAAATCAAATGAAAGCTTAAAATCTAAAGAAAGACCGGAATGGGTCAATAAATAAGCGCAAACATAAATTAATGTAATTGAAAAAAACATGTAATTGTAATAAAAAAATTAACATTCAATTTAATTTAAAAAAAAGAAATATGTCAAAATAAATATGTCAATTGATCAATAATAAAAAGAGATGAGAAAAGATGTTGGTTTTCTAATGAAAGAAGGAAAAAAATCTTTATTATTATTGTTAAAAATTCGTACAACTTGGGTAGTGGTAAAATATGCCCCCTTGTGAAAAATACAAGAAAAATAACTCTCCTTAACACTCCACATACCACACAAAGCGGAAATAATCGAACCCAATAAAACATTTTCATATTATTTGGTTCACGGTACCTACATAGTTAACAAGTGAGAAGTCGGAGGAGTTCATGATTCGCGATTCAACACCTGGGCTAGTGTGACCAATTACTGGAGGGAGGGTGCCGGGGACAATCGTTGAACGAGGGTTGTAGATTGTAGAACACTGTTTTATTTTATATTTATTATATTGCGCTAGAGTTTGGGGCTCGCCGAGGCGACGTTTTCTAACGTGAAATCGTATTGTACTCTGAAGACGCGGTTGGCAGAGACGCTCGTGAAGAGCTCAAATAATGAATTTACCTGCCTTTGCGGTAAATTCGGTGATGTTTGAAATTTGCTATCCAGGAATCGACAAACTTTGGTAATGGTGAATCATAAACAAAGCAAATTTTGATTTTGTCAGCCTTCAAAACAAAGAAATTCGCATGTTTGGATACCATACTGCAAGATCCGGGTTCGATTCCCACGAGGGGTCAAAATAAATATTTGGGCTTTTTTTACCATTATTTTTGTTTATTATCACTCTGGATTGGCATCTGAAGCGCATGACATATCACCTTGCCTTCAAATAATTTTCGACCAAGATGACACTGCGCTGATGCGATTCAGTGCCCTATGTACAATTGATAGCACATAAGGGTTAGAATGAGATATTTTTAAATATATAATCAAACACAAATTTTGTTATAGTATGATATATGCATTTTTGTGACTTGTGAAAGGGTTTTCTTCGTAAGGGAATTTGAATTTGAATATCTCAATAAAAATTCTTAATACACGTATTGAGAAGAATGAAAGTTCATTTGTGGGTTGAACGGTGAATGTAACACATTGTGTGAAGTGATCTCTGAAACTAGCCACATCGTATTTCTTGTCATTACCTAAGATTTATATATATTGTATTCCCAATAAGTTTATTTTACCTCTGTTGAGTTATCAATAATTAAACTTGATAACGATCTCTCGTGGATTTTATCCAGTATTTTTGTATAGAGATTACATAGGTACTTAAAATATGTATGAAAAATATTATAAAAATAAACAACTTCCGTGTAATTTCAACTTAACGAATTTCTGAAATCACCATTACGATTGATACTTTTAGATCGAATAAAACATAATTTATATTTTTTAACAAAATAATTCATATATTATTAGATTAAAACCAATAAATTTAGTTTTTCAACTTTATTTTTATTTGACCAGCGACCGGGTTTCGTCGTTACGGTAACGACGAAACCCGGTGGCTGGTCAAATAAAAATAAAGTGGAAAAGCTAAAAATATTGGTTTTAATCTAATAATATATTAAAATGCAATTCCATCACGAAGTGTGAGTGGATAATATAAATCTATTGAATAATTCATATAAGACGTACGAATATATTTGAATAAATAAATTTTATCGAGTTTTTCTCGTTTGCAATTTACAATAATTCAGAGTGTTAGAGAAAATCGTAACCATTTTTTAAATTAAAATTGAATGTATCTTAATACAGATGAACCATGTTTTTTTTAATTAGTGGGTAAATCAATGTGACAAAAAATTATCGTATCTACCCAGAAGATATTATTAGAAATTTAAAAATTCCTAAGTATTTTATTCAAATTCACCCTCAGTTTAAAATAACTCGGATCGATAGTTTATTATTAAATTACTTTGGCAATAAGTTTTCCCATTTAATTTTGGCGCATTGCTTTAATTCTGCGTTTAACATTCGATATTTCAAAATAGATAAAGCTCGTTAACGCAATAATGGTCTACGGGAAAATTGAGGTGTCAAGTGGCTCAACTCAATATTAATCATCCCCTGAGCCACTACACACTTAACTCAGAAGTGTCAGCTCTAAGGGTAGCTACCCACGCGTCTCGTGATCGAGGATTATGTATTCAAATTAATGCTTATTAAAACTAGTGCTTAATACAATCTCATGGGGTACACAATCACTGTTAAACAGGTGTCACCGAAAATTCAAGAAATTTGCTTTTTAAGAAGAAAATTAGGCAACATTATTTTACATCCTTCCATCCATGTAAAATGCATATTTGATCACCTCTCCTTTAATAGACAATGATGTAAAATTGTACACATTTCGTAGCTGATTTTTAATAATATATTGACGTCATGTGATAGATTAAATAAATTATTAAAAATAAAGCTGTCTCAAATTTATACGATCATTCCTTTTTATATAAAATAAGATGGAAGTCTGAACATCCTAGCATTTGGAAGCCAGCCAAATGGTAGGTGATAAGCTTGAGATGCTCAGACCTGCATCTTTTTCATATAAAAAAGAACGATAGATGTTTCACATGAAGTAAAGTCACTTATAATAAGAATTGTACTCTAAATACTCTCGTTAAGTTACTGTTTGTTGTATTTATACATGGATATATGTTTAAAATTATACTGACATATCATCCGTAGGTTGAATAATCCAGTGTCAGACATAATAAATAATATTAACACTGTTAAATTATTAACAGCAATATACAATTGATATTTCAACAAATACGAAGAAATGCATCAGATGCGAGTGTGGAAGTCTGTATCTACAGAGGAATTATGACCAATTTTGTGTCTGATTAAGTGATCACACTATACACTGTAAATTTCACCATTCCACTCATGAATATTACATTGCTGAAATTCCGAAAAAAAATAGCAACATTTTTTTCAAAATATAATGGATTTTTTTTAATCCACCAGATAAAGGGAGCTGAAATCGAAAGAATTATAGAGATTTTTTACGATATATAGCGACTGAACTACTGAAACCTACCCATATTTATTTTATCTAAATAAATAATCCTAAGTAATTAAGTAACTAACTAACTAACTAACCATCACGCCGCTTCTCCGCAGGGGTAGGCAGAGAGAATAGAACGCCACACAACTCTGTCTTTGCAAACATTCTTCGCATCTTCCACGTTCATGCATCTCCTCATACATACCCACCGATTGTTACGACTCCTAACCTGACCACTTTCAAGTATTTGGCATACCTGATCGTGCCATGTTTTTCTCGGTCTTCCTCTGCTCCTTTTTCCACTTACATTCGCCTCACAAATTTGTTTTACCGTTCTTTCCTCACTTATTCGTTCTACATATCCAAACCATCTCAACACACCTTTCTTAAATTTATCGATAACGCTTATCTCAGCTTTGCATTCCTTCCTTATTTCACTATTCGCACATCTATCATACATCGTTTTGTCGCACATTTTTCTGAGAGATCGCATTTTGACTGCATTCAGTGTACTTTATTTAATATTTAGTATTAATATTTAGTATGTTACAAATATTTAGTCCAACCATTATTAAATTTCCCGGATCGTTTGTACTCTTTGACAAGAGGTTATATATTATGTATATATTTCAAGGTATCGGTACATTTATAGAACTGCACAGGTTAATAAGGGAATTTAATGGAAATGCTGGAATAAGGTTTGGAGTGAATATTAAAATACCAGGAATTACGTCCTAAGGGTTGAAGCTGATCAAATTTAAGATGGTTTTATCTGGAATTGAAAATCTATTCCCGTAAACTGGGCTGGGTTCTCCGAATTTGAGCACTTTGAATGACATGTGGTATTCCAGAAGGGTCACCTAACGTTATTTAGATTCATGTACCTAACAGGCATTCAATATTGCCAAGAATTTTCCAAATTCTGTAGCTATTCCTATAATACATAAAACAAGTATTTTTATTATAAAAAAATTATTATCTTGTAAATATCAATAATTTAGAATAGACGAACGATAGGTTTTTTTAAATCTGAAAACTGTTTTTTCCAAAATTAAATAAAGTCATTTACTGAAAATTAAGAAAAGTTTATAGTAATTACGGACATTTTTTTTATTGCTTTGTATTTTTGCTATTCTATATTTAATATATTTGTATTATACTTAAATCTTCACGCATAAAAAAAAATGCTAAATACTCACTAAAATACACATAAATATTGGAATACGTATACATAAAATGGTGGCATTGAATTGTTTATAAGCTTCTTAAAAACCAGTTATATTGGTATAAATATGTTTCTAGAAATAATTTTTTTCTTATTTTAATATCTATAGAATTTGTCTTCTTAATTTGGGTTCTTATTAACCATAAAACTTCACGATAACCGGTTTGAGAATAACCAATACCTCATCAAAGACAATAGATTACAGGTCAACTCTATAGTTGACGTGTACTCTTAAGTGGTATTACACAAAATGAACGATGTATGATAAGCGGAGTGTTATATTACCACACCAAAAAGTTAATAATGCTTTTAAAATACCAGTGTAGTATTTACTACATATATTTCGAGATCCAAATGTTCCCTATCCATGTTGGGAGTTACTCAAAATTGTACAAATCATTGATAATGTACATATTATTTGCTATTCAACAGTAGACGTCGACATGCGCTCCATACCGGTGACCTATTCATGAAGGTACCCGTATACTTAGTGTCGCTACGGTTCCTGGAGAGGTTTACTGTCTCTCAAGGACAACTCCTTGTCCCGAAGATGCGGCGTGAAATTTAACTGAAACGGTAGTCCGCATACTCCACTTTTGAAGGGCCGTAAAGGGAGGTTGAGAATCAAAGGAATGTTTTAATTTTGTATTTTTTTATGAATAAGTATATTTATTATGTAACGTGGTTTAGGTATATCGACAAATTTATTAAAAAAAGATAATTGTACTGCTCTTTTAGATCTTTCCATTTAATTTATAATATTACTGTATTGTATGATTGTGTTTTTGTGTGGTGATTTTGAAGTACACCTGTATTAGAACTATTAACTTTTCAAAAGGCAATATCGTATGATTTTGTTTATGTGTGGTGATTTTGAAATACACCTATATTAGAAATATCTTCTTTTCAAAAGAAAATATAAATTATCATTTTCAAGTACATTATTTAATTTCAATATCTCTTTTTCTTATGACAATGATAAAAAAAATGTGTTGTTTTTCTTTCTGCAGTGTAAATGTTTAGTAATTCTATGTAAAATCGAAAATTAGGCAGAATAGATGGGATGTACATATTGCCGGATCATAGACCTGAATAGGAAGACCTATCAAATCAATAAAGTCAGTATTGATCTAATGCAGTGGCACTTTTAATGCCGATGCCAGAAGTAAGAGTTGGTTTCAAAAAAAATAATGCATCCATCCGAAATAACTATATCACGATTCAAATGCATTTATTACTTAAACTACCCCCGAATGTTTGTACCTCTATGATGCCCTATCATATGATATTATTATTTCTTTTTCAGTTGTAATATCCTCTGTATTATCCGCCAGTTCGTTCCTAACGGGGATCGATAAATCTCCAATTGAAGTGGGTATTTCGCGTTACGCATCAATTTAGAGTTATACGCCTTAAAGGGAGGAAGTACGAACGGTGTACCTACCTAAACTCAAAATATACTTGAGTACAATGACTTCATAGGGGAGAAATCGGGAACTCCAAAAATGTGAGAAATTCGTATAAGGTATTGTCTGTATCGTTATAAATTGATAACGACTGTGATAAGTGATTATAGCACAATCGGTTTGAATTTACTTGTGTGAATATAATTTTCATTTAATTTTTTTTTCTCCTTCTTATATAACCGAAGATCTGTCTGTTCCGTTATCCGTCTCTTGTGACGTGGACGGAAGGTTGCTGAAGGTAATTCCTTTTCATATCTAAGTGTATACATATATTTATTCTAATCTTAATAAACCTTAAATTAATGTCCAATATAAAATATAGTTTTTCATTTATAAAAAAAACGGTTGTTAAAGTGTATCGGTTAGTGTTATGCATACATGAAGCTACGTGTTAAATTTTCGCAGGGAATAATAAATATGTGTGATTTTTCTACCACATTTTATTATACCACTCTTGTTTGCTAACCGAAAAATCAGAACTGATCAATGTGCCTTTATTTATTATTTACCATATGTAACACCATTTTCGTGAGAAATCACCATAAGGGTGCTTTACAATTTACAGTAATTTCAACATTTAAAACGAAATAACTAGGAGAAATTATTTTACAAATCAATATTTAAAAAGCTGGTGGGATCAGCTCTCCTCGTTCTCAGGTTGTAGGTCCTTCTGCCATGGGCAACGTCACCTAGGCTATGCTTTTGAATCATGTTTTCTTTCTGAAGCATCCACGAATTCTTTGGTCTTCCTATAGATGTCTTTCGAGGAAGATCCATGGCAGTTGCCGGTTCACAATATTATCAAAATATTAAACAATATTCTATTAATGAAAAACCTATATTATTCTTTACAATAAAAATATAGTTACTAAGAAAGATTTTTATTGGAAAAGAGAAAAATTTATTAACCACCCTACCTTCGGGCTATTTTCAGGCATATTTTTATAAACAAGCAAAAAATCACAACGTTTGTTGCCACAAAATATTGTCAGGTATGAAACCAGATAAAAAATAGTTAGTGTATCCGGTACGCATTAAATATTTTTGGAACAGATATCTTTTCTCGTGCGTACGTACGTTCGTATGTGTAGAACGGTTAATGTAACGTCCTCGTAATTAAAGATCAAGTTAACACATCAGTAATCCGATGCAGTACTAGATGTGCGGAAAAGTAAAAGATGAAAAAAATACAATTAGATAGCATTAAGGTACAGAGTGGATATAAACGTTCAGTCCCAGAAAAATAGCAGATATAGTATAGTAAGGGATGATCCAGAAGTTTTCATTTATTCCCCCAAGAGGCGTGCCTAATGGTGATACAATAAACTTCACGTTAGTGAACCGTTAAACTTTTCAGTTAAGCCTCGGCGAAAACAAAATTAATAGCTTTAGTATTTAAATTGTTCAGGATAAAAGTTTTTTAATACTTGAACCTATATATGAAATGAAAAGGTTCGATACAAAGCTTGGGATGTTTTTGACGGGGATAAAATGACAGAAGGGTAGTTCCGAGAACGTAAGAAAAGTATTCTCAAAAACTAAACAATTTATTTTTTGGAATATTATTATAAATATTTAGTAAATAAATTTAATAAAATACATGAAGCGAAAATACTAAAGTAAATGTGTAAATAAAGGTGTATAATTACTAGCTTTAGAAATTTTCATTTGTAATAATAAGTTTTTGCGCTTCATTGGGATACATATTTTGATTGTAATATTTAGGTTAGTATTGTGAGTTTTTTGTTTCTTTCACATATTTTTGTTTGTATCAGATTTTAGAAAACTTAAGAGAATCGATGATATAAGGGTGATCCATCAATATAAACTTACCCCATTTCAAGGTCAAAATTTGGCCCAGTGTGTTATACATTCTTCCTGTGAAAAATATATTCTACCGAAAATAAAGTTTTATGATTTTTCGCAGTAATTTTAGTAAAATTCTCAAATAAATAATGAAAAATAGGGTGTTTGGAACGATTCGGAATGCCTTGAAACACGTGTCACAATAAATTTATAGAAAAGTGGTTTATATAATACTAAGTGAAATTATTGCATTCAGATATTACCACAAAGTGAGTGTCCAATGAATAAATGTATAAAAAATATACTCCATACATAAATGACAATTAATTGTGATTCAAAAATAATAATTGATAAAACGAATGACAACAATAAAAACAATTTACATTTATATTTTATTTTAGAGGCTTGTCTACAGGTAGGATGGTAAGGATAGGGAATGTAAAATATAAATCACAAACATCCAGATGAATTGAAAAAAAATCTTTAAAAAAATAATAAACACTTGTAAAAAACCACTTAAATACTATTATTTCATTAAACACGACTAGTTTCGAAATTATTCGTGTTTAATTTAAAACTCATTAAGTGGTTTATTACAAATCTTTAATTAAAAAATATCCACATGTAATTCCACAAAGTTAAGGCCGAATCAATAAATTATATGAAAATAAATATTTCTTGAATTCGAATCGAACCCGAGCGCCAGTTTCGCAGTCGAGCGTCTACCCAACTACGCCACGGTGCCTTCAAACTCGGTTGATTCCAAGGGTCAGGTCAAATTGCAAATTTATGATCGGCAAGACAAATGTTTTCCATCATTTCTATCAGACGAGATCGAATTTGGCATTCGCATTCCTCTTGTTATTCGATCTGCTGGATATTATCAGTCTACTGTCCCACGAAAGGTCATTCCAACGTCCCTGTGGCGAGAAGTATCCAAAGTCAAAGAGAAAGGTTGAATAATGGTCACTTGTGGCATGCCAAATTACATGACAGTGGTTTGTGGTTATCTCTTTGAGTGAAACTATTCAAATATGCGTGTATTGGACATTCAAATTTCACATTCCTTGAAATGTATAAACGAGAAAGTACATACAACATATATTGTGATACCAATAAATAATAAAATACGGAATTAACAGTATTAAAAAAAACCTTCAATCGGTATGAATGAAACGTAATGAATCGTTGATTTTTTTTACATCTTACCATCTACATATATAATAAATAACAAAAATATATTTTTCCACATTTATTGTATTTGACCAGTGATCGAATTTCTTCGTTACCGACATCATCAGACTGGTCCCAGTCTGTCATCACTAGTTACTGATGAAACCCGGTCACTAGTCAAATAAAATATTTGTTATAAAAACTATAAACATAGGTAGTTGTTATTTTATTATATAAAATTCAGTTCCACCAAGAAATGTCAGTACAATATCAAAATCTTACCGTCTGTAAGTAACTTTAAATATACTGCGTACACTTAAAGTACATACTTAAGGCCCAATATACGATAAATCACAACTTAATTTTCTTTTAAACCTGGTTACATTTGAGGTTATTGAATTTATTGCTTTAAATGCCGTTTTTGTATTATTTTTTTTTCTTTTAAATAAATGCGTGTACTTATATGATTTTGAAAAACAATGAGTTTTTGAAGGGTAAGGAGTTACAAAAAATCTATTTCAATCTGTATATATTTTAAAAAAAAATGTATATTCTTTTAAAAAAATGTGCGCGTAAATACGTCCAAGCGCTTGCTCAGCCGATCGCCTTAAAAAATCTCTCGATTGGAGCTTAATAAACTTTTTCATCTTCTAACCCTTATACGCACCCAATGGTGCATAGGGCACTGAATCGTATTGACGCGGTGTTATTATGATCATTATCACATGAAGGAAAGGTGATCAGCCCTCCAGGGTAATATTGAATAAATAATAGTACCAGTCCAGGGTAATATTGAATAAATATTAGAGTGAAAAAATCACTTATATTTGTTTGACCCCCCCTGAGAATCGAATCCGGAACCTCCAGTGCAGTAGCCGAGCATGCAAACCATAACACTGCGGAGGCGGAGGTAATAAACTACATACTTAGAATCTAGGATGTGGGATAAATCTCTGATCATAAAAAAAACAATATCTTCAGTTTCTACGTGATTTGGTAGAAAATAGAATATTGTATCATTCACTATTAAATTCAGTGACCCATCCTAATACAGCCTAACCGAGCAAACTCTGCGCGTGCAGAGAACGGAGAAACCTTTGTCCGATATGTCGTGATATCGTGTAGCTTTTTTGCATCACTTCCTGCTATTTCTCTCCAGTTCCGGATTCGTGGGACAAGACCGGAACAGCGCTTGAAGCGTGAGCATCGCGATAGTTGATATTTAATGGACACAGCACTTAAGGATAATATTTTCCATTTGAGAAGCAGCAAAGTAAGTCTTTTATAAACTAATAAAAAATATCACGTTTTGCATAAAATATGTAAGGGTTGTGTTGAATTATTTTCCAGTATTTTTATACAATGTGTTAAACTAAGAACTTTCCCAAGCAACTTATTCAATTACAAAAATGTATGTAAAATAATCCGGGTTCAGATCTTGCATCCAAATAAACAAATCTCGGCTTAATAAAAGCTTTCTTATAACATCTTGCAATATTAAACTTATTTTTTGAAATATTAAGATACATTGCATAGATTTAGTGTTAATTTGATAGTTAATTATAAAAATGCAAGGTGATCAGTGGCATTTATGCTAATCGTCGAGGCTAATATTAATTCATTGAAAAAAATACTTGTTCCCCTTTTATTTTATTTACTTGAGAATCAAACACGGAATAAGCGAAAATGTAGTCAAACGCTGAAGCCGCTGACGTGGATTTCATGCTTAGCTAAGGAATGGCTAAATTATTGAATACCTATTCTAATAGTTATTAAATTATTGAATGCCTTTAAAAAAGGTACTATATATTTTAGTAACTTATATATAATTATATGGTAACTTGACAGGTGATAGATTGATGTCCGCCTTCATTGTGTAGTGGTTAGCCCGCTAGGCTGCCATGCTGGAGGTTCCCAAGTGGGTCAAAATAAATATTATTGTTTTTTCAGTCTAATATTTTTTTAATATCACCCTGGACTGATGCCTGAAACGGAGGGCTAATCACCTTTCCTTCGTGTATTTAACGAACAAGATAACACTTATTCTATACGATGTAGTGCCCTATCCACCGTTGGTTGCAAACAAGGGTTAGAAGAACTTGATAGATATCTACTAAATAAAAACATTATTTTAAAACGAATAACTTAAGACGAATTTATTCCAAGTGTAATATTTTTGTAAGGTCATAAACCCAGCAGTTAATCAAACAGGATCTTACCAATGGGGAATGGAAAATTTATCTGTAGATTTCCAGAAATCCAGAACGTGATGTATGGTCAAATTATATTTGGTCTGCTGATGCGCAATTCATACGCGAGTAACATCTATATAATTTTGATGACGTAACACTCGTTAGTTAGGTCACAATATTGTTGTTATTTCTTATCGTACATAGTTAGTTAGTAAAATAATAAATATAAATGGTAAAACAAACTAACTTACTAACCATTACGCCGCTTCCTGCAGGGGTAGGTAGAAAGAATAGAACGCCATACCAATCTATCTTTGCAAACAACCTTCACCTCTTCCACACTTATCCATCTCATGATACATATTATACGCATATTATTTTTCCACTTTCAAGTATTTGAAATTCTTGATTATGCCAAGTTTTCCTCGGTCTTCTGTTTCTGTTACCAACCACATTCACTTCACAATTTTTTTTTAAATATCCTTTCTTCACCCGTTCAAATCACATGTTCAAATCAACTCAATTAATTATAAAATAAAAAATAAAAAATAAAACCCTTATCCGCACCCCAATGGTGCATAGGGCACTGCGTCATATAAACGCAGTGTTATCTTGATCGTTTACATATGAAGGAAAGGTGATCAGCCCTCCGCTTCAGGTACCAGTCCAGGGTAGTATTGAATAAATATTACAGTGAAAAAATCACTTATATTTATTTTACCCCCCTTGGGAATCGAACCCAGGACCTCCAGAACGGTAGCCGAGCGTGCTGACCATTGCACTACGGAGGCGGACAACTAATTAATTATACAAAAGGAATTATACAAAAAAAAACATCGTAAAAAAAAAAACTATTTCACAACATATTCTTATTTTCAAATGTAATTTAAATGATTCTTAAACATTTATTCAATTTTATCTTATTCAAAAATGTATAGTATTTATGTTGTTATTATATAGGACACTGGATTATTCACGCTACGGATGAAGTATCAATTTTAAAGTGTTCGTAAAAAAAGGTTCGTAAAAATTGGAGAAATTCGTTAAGAACGTTATTTGTTTTATATTAAGTTGAGACACCCTTGAAATAAAATTTTATAATTTTATTTTAGTTTTAAGTTCATTGCGTCATCAGCAAAACGGAACGATACTAACTGGTACACCAATGAGCATACCAGATAGGTTTTAACTGTGGTACAGAGTGGATGTAAAGCCGACTCTCAGGAAGGTTCATGAATTTTTCACCGATTTTCTGAAACATAGTTTGCTACTTTATTCTAAACCCCTGATCCGAGGCTTCCACGTAAAACTTTTTATTATTATTTTACAATCAAAGAATACCTTGAATAAACATATACTGATTAGGGAAATAATTAACAAAAATATTATTTTAATGACTATATTACAAATTAAATTTTTAAAGGTATATTTGAGGGTTATAAAATTTACGAAAAAATAGTTTGTGATGTTATCAATTTTATACCTTAATGATAAGATAGAAAAGTAATCTAAAAATGCATATTTAAAAAATATATATTATTCAAGCAATATTTGAGGTTTACAAAAAAAAATCGTTTGATCTTATCAATTCTATACCTTATCGATCTATCATAGGCTGGTTAAAAAGATCACATATTCTCCTATTAAGATTTTCATATCCTTTTTCATCTATATTAAAATATCAACAACAAAAAAACATTGATGAAAATACTCCTAAGTGAAGCAATATCTCAACACACCGTTCTTAATGTTATCGATAGTGTTTATGCCAGCCTTGAATTCTTTCCTTATTTAACCATTGAAACATCTCTCATACATATTTTTGCTTAAAAATCGCATTTCGATTGCATTCAGTCTTCTTTCATTCTTATTTTGCCAACTCCATGCTTCGCATCCATATATTGGGTTAGACCAGTCTTCCCAACGTTAATGATATCATTTTGCCGAACATTCGTCTGGTGGATCACATTTCGAGTGCATTTTATCTCCATTCGTGTATGTATGTGTGTGTATGTATGTTAATACGAAATTAATAATTTAATATTTTTTCAACACAAAAGATTTTTAAATCTATAATGCGAGTATCCACAACGCAGAAACCATTTTTTCAAATCTCTACATACTTCATATACTCGCATCCACTAGATGTTTAGTATTTTACTTTTTAAGTGTATAAAAGCAAACCCGTCTCCACGACCATCAATCTTCACAGTTTAACTTGTCTCCTAGGAAATCAGATATCAGACAGATGGTGAAAGCAGTCAGCCCTTTCCACAAGATACACAGTGTCACTCTCACTTCAAACATTCAAGGTCCCGTCTCTTTTACAGACCCCGAAAAACAGTAAGCGAGGTCGATTTGTCTTTATTGTCCATGGATTACGTATCTACGTTATGAGATCGTTCTTATGCTCCTAATATTTCATGGTACCCTAATACATTTAAAAAATAAGACCTAATATTTTTTTCTTCAGTTGATGCTCAATGCTCTCTTATGGTTATACTTCTTCTTCTTCAAACCCTTTTCGAACCCGATGATGCATAGGAATTTTTATTTTATTTTATGAGAATCGCATTTATTACTTACCTTGCTTATTATGTACAAGATTTATAGATCATAAAGTGGATTTTCGTTACTTCTAACTAAATAAAGTTTTTTTTTAAATGTGTGTTGGGAACAGGAGGGATAATCTAGTGTGGGCCAATCAGGAATTTCTCAGCATTTTCTCATTGCTGGGAGGAAACCACGTAAAACTCCTCAGGAGAAGGCGGACTGTTGACAGTCGTCAACAGACCTTCCGTTCCGCTAGAAGAGGGTTCGGCATTTTATGTCCTAGCTTGGTGTATGTTACCAATGTCCTTGATTATTTTTATCATGTATGATACTACCTCTCGTGACAGTTCCTTATAAACTATCACATTTTCAATGTCGGATAGGTTCTAACCAAGGTTCCTGGTGCATAGGGTACTGAATCATATAAATGGTGTTATCTTGATCGCAAACACACGAAGGAAAGGTGATCAGTCCAGGGTAATATTAAATAAATGTTGGAGTAAAAAATCACTTACATTCATTTGACCCCCCTGAGAATCGAACCTGGGACCTTCAGCATGGTAGCTGAGCGTGCTGACCATAACACTACGGAGGCTGATACTATGACTACACGCTTATAGGACATAACTCTATGTTTCAGTGATATAAATTTTTTTTTCTCAAAAACACTAAATAACCGACCACCATGCGGCTTTGCCGCAAGGGTATGCAGAGAGAAATAGAATTCCATACCAATCTGTCTTTGCAAACAACCTTTACCTCTTTCACATTCATGCATCTCCTCAAACACACCTTCCGATTATTTAGACTACTGACCTGACTACTTTTTAGTATTTGAAATACTTGATCATGCCAAGCCTTGAAAACTCTTTCTTAAAATCTATTGTCATATGTGTTTTGATGCATTCATTTCAAACACCGTATATACGGTGTTTGAAAATGAAATGGAATGCATAGAATACGTGTTTTTTTATTTTATTATTTTTAAGGTAAAACCCGCAAAGCCTCTATTACAGTCTTGTCTGCAGGTAGGATAGTAAGGATAGGGAAGGTAAATGTGAAAAATACATCACAAACATCCAGACCAATTGAAAAAAAATCTTTCGTGGATTTATTTTGCAACTGACGGGAATCGATCCCGCGACGCCAGTTTCGGAGCCGAGCGTCTACCCACAGCGCCTGTCACAGTAGAATTTAAGAATAAGTGGTATTTAACATGTAAAGCTTAAATAAAAATGGATACATGTTCATAAACGCAAGGTGACTGGCGAATATATGATATTTTATTTTTTATTACCATTTTTATGCCAATGGGCGATGAGGGTTTTTTATTGTATTTTTTAGTACGTTTTTCATATAATTACTGTTAGACCCCGTGACATTCTAATGGACGTATTTTAAAAATGTTTATCGAGACCGGAAAAACCCGAACGTAAAGTCGTAGTAGCCCAAAATAGAAATTGGAAATAAATATTTTTTTAGATTCGTATGTCTTTCGTCTCGTCGCAAGTGCGCCATTTTGTTTGTTTGTTTGTTTGAATAAAACAGTATGTTTTTTTCCGATACCAATATGTGATTTGAGGCCATCGGCAGTCATTTTTCAAAAGCTTTTTTTCGTGTGTTTCCATAATATATTTGAAATGTTTTGGATTCAAAGATTAACAAAATAACTAAAAAATCATCACGCCGTTTCTCCGCAAGGGCAGGCAGAGAGAATAGAAAGCCACACCAATCTGTCTTTGCACACAATCAGTGCCTCTTCAATATTCAAACATCTTCTCATACATACGCCGATTATTCTGACTACAAACTTACTAACCAACCATCATGCCGCTTCACCGCAGGGGTAGGCAGAGAGAATAGAACGCCATACTATCCTGTCTTTGCAAATATTCTTCGCCTCATCAACATTCATGCATCTCCTCAATTTCCAAGAATTTGAAATACCTGATCTTGGCAAGTTTTCCTCGGCCTTCTTTTGCATCAATTACAAACCACATTTGTCTCACAAATTTGTAAGACTATCCTTTTTTTCTTTATTCGATTCACATACCCAAACCGCCTCCATACACTTAATTTTATCGTTAGTGCTTTTATCAGCCTTGCATTCTTTCCTAATATCACCATTCGAACATGTTAAAAACTACTGTTTATAATTTTAAACCTATAAAAAAAATCATATCATATTTCCGTTTCTCGATAGATAGGAGCTTTAATTTTTAGATTACCCTTTTCTCTTCTGGGCAAGATGGTAAAAAAAAAAAAAACATTTTTTCCGAGTGGAACTTGTGCGATTTGAATGTTAAGCCAACGATATGTGAGCTTTTACGAATGGATGGTTTTAATTTATCATTCACAATACTGAAATATCTATTCAGTATTCAGAATTCGTACCGGGCATAGAGTATTCTGAATTCAAGAGATATACCTAATAGAAATAAAATATCAATTGGAATAACTACCGGGAATCAGAAATTGTATGCTATTAAATGAATACTGTACTCGTGGATGATGTTAAATTTAAAATTAATGCATTTTGAAAGAGTCTTCATTATTCTCAATGCTACTAAATTAATACTGTAGTCGTGGATGACGTTAAATTTAAAATGAATGCATTTTGAAAGAGTCTTCATTATTCTCAATGCTACTAAATTAATACTGTACTCGTGGATGACGTTAAATTTAAAATTAATGCATTTTGAAAGAGTCTTCATTATTCTCAATGCTACTAAATTAATACTGTACTCGTGGATGACGTTAAATTTAAAATGAATGCATTTTGAAAGAGTCTTCATTATTCTCAATGCTACTAAATTAATACTGTACTCGTGGATGACGTTAAATTTAAAATGAATGCATTTTGAAAGAGTCTTCATTATTCTCAATGCTACTAAATTAATACTGTACTCGTGGATGACGTTAAATTTAAAATGAATGCATTTTGAAAGAGTCTTCATTATTCTCAATATACAATTATTAAATTATTAATGAAAACACTTGTTTTTTTACCACTTGAGTTTATTTTATGACGACTAGTTTCGGAACTAAGCTTCCATCTTCTGGTCTAAATGTGATCATTTAATAAAATAATCTCAATATATATTTATCACTTTATTAATTTATTCGACAGTCACTTTGCCATTTTTAATTTATGTTTTACTTGGATACCACTATTTCTATACATTTTTAATTTTAGTTTTATTTGGTAAATATCTCTATCTCTTAATAATCTATTGTTACACGTATTTTGATGCATTCTGCATCCTTTTTAAACACCGTTTGTATGTATATGGTGTTTGAAAATGACGGTAAATGCATCAAAACACGTGTCACAATAAATTTTAAGAAATAGTGGTATTTACCAATTAAAACTTAAATTAAAAATTCATTATTAACTAGCTGTGTGTGTGTGTGTGTGTGGAGTACTTTGATAGAAATAAGCATTCGATATTCGAGCGTGCTACATGCAGGGCGGGTGGGAGGGGCGTGCTCTGAGCACGTCTGAAGAGATTTGATTATGATGATGTTAGTATCGATGTATGTAAATGAGCGTGCTTATTTCAAGCAATGGTATGCAGGTAGAGAGCATGCTCAACTTAAGCATGCTTAATTAGTATCATGTGTATCTGTAACTTCACTAAAGCTAAGTCGGGTGAAATGAAAAAGAAAGAAACTAGAAAGCACACATTTGAAAAAAAAGTGTAAGTTTGTACTGCTAGTCAGTCAATGAAAGTATTTAAAATCAAAACAAAATAAAAAAAAAGTGACAGCATCAGTCAAGAAGCTTTAATTAAGAAGATTTAATAGTACATGAGTTGCTTTTACGTTCAATAGATGTCCCTGTCCCCTAAAATGGTATAATAATAAACATATTAAAATACCTGTCATCTGTTACAATTTTAGTAATATAATTAAGCGATTATTTAAACTAATTAGTATAAATAATCGTAATTCCAGTAATTCATCGACTTCATGATAAACTAATATGTTATAAACATTTTTACGTCAAAGGATTCGTACATATTGGCAGTACACAATTTACATAAGCTGGTAGAATTTGTATATGCAAATATTCCATCAAGACTGCAGATATTTTCTTCTCAATAATATTTTCTCAATTCATAGTACCCAAAGGGTCTATGTTTGCTTTCAACTTAGCAGCGATATACTCCACCATGAAGTCCTTTCTCTTGCATAAGTTGGATCCCGTAAACATATATTGCTCACTCCTTTCAACAACGTCATATTTAAAAAAAAACTTTTCACGAGATCGTTTTTAAAGTTATAAAATGTATTAAATATTAATATCAAGCCACTGATTGTACTTTTTACTGTGATACAGATCTTTCTAGGTAAAACCTGAACGTTATTTCTCCATTTGAAAATATTTAGTGTATTTAAAAAAAAATTTAAACAATACCTTTTCTTCAAAATGCAAAATCAATAATTTCTGCCCTATAGCGGGTAAATATAAAGTTAAAAATATGCATCTTTTGCTGGGATAGTAAATTTTCTGGGCATTTCGAAAACATGCTCAACTGAAATTTTACGATATTTGATTTTTGACGTTGTTGAAAGGAGTGAGCGATATGTATACGATATTTTAATTTCATGGCTAAAATTCTGGTAGGCAGGACTGAACGCCAAACCTTTATATGTACATATATGTACAATAATAAAATTAAATAGTCACCGCATCGATCCGATACAGTACATTAAATATTATTTTTACAAACCAGGCAGCTAAATATCAGCTAAGTCTATATTTTTGCGGTTAATGATATATAACATATTAACCCTGAAAATGCTGTCAGGATTTTAATGGAAAAGGTAAACATCTTAACAATTTAATGAGTGAGTGAGTTTCTTTGAAAAATCGAAAAGAATTTTTAAATTTCCAGTTTTCGTGGATCTGAAAAACCTCAAATTTCTCAAAGTTAGTTTTTTTAAGATGTGCAGCAAAACGATATATGATAGATGTTCGAATGGCGAAATAAAAAAGAATGCAAGGTTTAGATAAGCATTAACGATAAAAATAAGAAAGGTGTGTTGAGATGGTTTGGATTTATGGAACGTATTAGCGAGGAAAAAACGGTTAAAAAATTATGAGGCAAATGTAGTCAGAAAAAAAGCAGAGGAAGACCGAGGAAAGCTTGGTGTGAAATTAGGTGCGTCAAATACTTGAGAGCGGCCGGGTCAGGGGTCGAAATAATTGGCAGGTATGTATAATAAGGTGCATTAATGTGGATGATGCGAAGAATGTTTGCAAAGACAGGATGGTACGGCGTTCTATTTTCTTTGCCTACCCTTGCGGGGAAGCGGCTTAATGGTTAGTTAGTTAGTGCGAATTTACTGACACTGATAAATAGTGAGTAAAAGGATTCATGAAAACACAAATACCCATTAGTACCTACCAAAAAATGGTACTATTAATGTTAAAAAATGGTACCATTAGCGTTAAAAAAATGGTACCATCAGTGTTCTTTTAGAAACCCAATTTTCGTAAGAATTTGAATACGTACGTCAATCCTTGCAGCTTACTTGGGCTTTACATCGAAAAAACGATATATCACCCCTCATCGCATCAGACTATTATAAATCGAAAAATGGCATTTCTAGATTAATGGATTCGAAGTTCTTAAATTCTTTCCACTCAATCGAAAAATGTGGGTTTTGAATAATCAGAGTTTGCATATTTTTATTGAAAATTGAAACAAATCATCTCAAATGTTGTATTTAAAAAGTATTGACCCTCTCGTATAAACTTTTTAAAGAAGTTTAAGAAATATGTGAAAGTGTGAAATTTTCGTGGGAAATTAGACACAGAAGATTATTTTTTAGTTATAAAATAAGCGTGATTGTAGACTAAAGGCAGTCGAAATGTGATATTTGTTATAGTTTTGGATAATTCGTACAGCGCCTTTATAGGAAAATTATAGCAAGACTTGATCCGCCATTTTGTTCATATAATAAGTTTAAAAGTGTTAGTTAACCTTTGATAATTTTGTTGAATTTTTTTTTTTTTTTTTTTGTGAAATCAGAGTAACTCAAACATTCTTAACAAATAATTTTAAAAAAATCTATATAAATAAGAATTTCATCAATTGCAGTCACTTTATGGTTGAATCTATACATTTTTAATTAAAGTTTTACTAGATAAATACCAATACTCTTTAAAATATATTGTAACACTAGTTCAGGGCATCAAACGATCTTTGAAAATGATGCGAAATGTTTCAAAACAAGTGTCAAAATACATTAAAAAAATAGTGGTATTTACTAAGTAAAACTTAAATTAAACATAGATAAATAAAGAAGTTGCTCACGGCCTGTTATTACTTGGTGTAAAACATGCTTAAATCTTAAAACATGAAAATGAATACATATAAGTATGTATGTGTATTTGTATGTATGTTTGTTTGTAGACACCTATACTATTCCGATGGAGGTGAAACTTACAAGAGTATTGTGTGCATGAAATACATATTTTTACTTAAATTTTAAAGAGGTTTTTACTATGAAAACAAAATTTTATTAATTGATTCGGCAGTCACTTTTTAGAGATAATTATCCATTTGCATTTAAATTTCACATGGTAAATACTACTATGTACAAAATTAATACATATTTACCAAGTGAAATTTTAATTAAAAATAGGGAAATATAAACTACAAATAATATCAAACTACTTATATCAAAAGCATAAAAAAGAATCGTTTTCGCTAATGGATATTGGGTTTTTCAAAAATACAGTAAATTGTATCAAACGCCTATTGTCTTTTATCTAAACTAATCCATTTTATCAAACTTTGATTGAAAGAAGATAAATTGACACTTTGTATTCCTTTAAAATATATAAATTATATTATGGTAGTTCATATCGATATTTGATATAAGATTGAAAAAAAACCTCTCTGCGAATCGAACCCGTGACCTTCATCATGGTAGTCAACGTGGTAACTTTGCAGGCAGACAGACTGCCTGAGCTTAAATTCCAACAAATGAAAAGTATGTATTTTAGGAACTCCGTTTCTTTATTTACGTTCAATTCAAAATGCGGGTTCTCAAATGACAAGTCCAAATACATATATTATATTTGAACATACATATGCGAGTATGTAAATAAGTGCGCAGTCTAATTTTCTGACCCTGTAAACTGTACTCCATTACAGAGATGTCTCCTCGACCATTTCGTTCTTGTACAGTGAGTTCAAACTTATCGATTTTCTTGTGTATTCATTAGATTGTTGATTTCCAGTTGGGTTTCAGCTACACGCTTATATTTGTGTAGGTACTGGGTAGATAAAAGTACGAATTGCCTCTGAAGTGGGGTTATTAGATCGACGCAAACACGCAACGCAAAAAACAGCCTGTAATAATGTCGATCCGAAGGATATTTCGTAATATTATAAGAATTTTTATAACTGCCAGATAATATCAGATAACATAGACTATTACATGCTTATCTTGATTTTATTCAGATAAAACCCGTTAGTATTTACAATTGGTCGCGGAGTATGAAAAATGTTTCAAATAAGTAAAAGAGTCAAAGGAATATTTATTTTAATTTTTTTATTTTAAATATTTGTGTTTTTATCATTTACAAAAATACTTTAATTTCACACTATTTCTGTGAGCCTAAGCGGCTCATTATTAAAAGCAGGTATCAAATTGTGATAGAGTGGGTTCCAACCAAAAAACTCTGACTCAAGAGTCCGCGACACTAACCACGGGACCACAACCCGACACTAAATCATCATCAACTGCGATTAGTTTTGAATTTGATATTAGCAATGAATTGAATGCAATAAAGAGTTCATTATTAATACCCTATTTATATATTTTGTGATAACGAGACATTATTTTCTTCCATTACGAAAAATCACACAAAAACGAAGGAAAATATAACTCAAATGTACTTTTAAAACAGTTAAAAACAATTTGAAAAAAAACAAGATTGATCGCACAATATTTATCACAACTAGCTAACTAATTAACCATCACGCAGCTTCCTCGAAGGGATAGGCTGAGAGAATAGAACGCCACACCAACCTGTCTTTGTAAACAATCTTCGCCTCTTTTTTTTATTACCCAACGTCCAAGTGACTCATGCTTATGCAACACCGTTTATCATGACCCTACTCAGGACTCAACTTTTTAAGTTTCATAGCCTTTGCCTACTCGTGTGTGGATTATCTCTTTATGTTTAAAGTTACTATAATTTCATGTAATTCATGAGTGAAAATTCTAGGCTAAACACTCGCCAATCTTCGCCCCTTCCAGTTTTTTTCAATATAACTCCGAAGAGATTCTCAATTTTCAATTTTTCAATATATTTGGAATCTGTACAAAGAAAATGACTGATAATCTTTTTGATATGTAACTCCAAACATCAAACTGAAACTCGTTCTGATTCTACGAGTGTGTGTTATTATACGTACGATTGTTCACTGCATAAGTAAAGGTGGATAGTTTCATTAACTGTTTGGCAATTTTATCATTGCCATCTGTATCAATTTGCTACGACTTGTGCAAGTCATCCTCCACTCGACATGCTACTATCTCTAGGTTCGAATGAATACAGGGGTTGTTGATTCGATTCCTTTCATTGGGAACTCAGCTCAATGAAATGTTTTTGTAGGGTCTCTAATTACCATAAAAATAAACATCCCCTCCGCTGGTTTTACGAGGGTGATTAAGCTTATTTGAAATGTGAAAATAAACACACAACCTACGCAAAGTTGTGAATACATGTGATTAAAAGAAAACATTGCGTTGTGATTTTGACTACGTTATAAAACATAGATTGGACATTCTCCAGTACACAAACAAACCATGTTTTTGAGATTATTTTTTGTCATCTCAACAAAGATGAAGAAGAAAATGGAAGACTGGGTATTTATGAGGCTTACGATCATCAAAGGCTAGTTTAAGTGATCAGTTTACACACGTGTACATTCTCCAATTTTACCCATGATTGACAACCACACTATTGAAATTTAAATTTCTTGGAACTTCTAGATATATTAAATTATCTCGATACATAGTTCTTGAACTCGATAGGCTTCACAAGAGACATCTATGATGGGACGAGGCAAGCTTTTTATTAAGCAGAAACTTTTTTATTTGTATTTGAGGTCCGAATCTTGGATTATATTCACAAACTTAAAAAAAAGGCTGGAAAATACCATATTTTTATAATTATTTAAGCTTATTTTTTGCAACCTTTTGAGTTTCAGATACACTGAAAACGTCGTAAAAAACATGTTTTATCGAAATCTTCTTATTGATAAATCAAAGTTCATCATTTTGAACGAGAAATTTTATTCAAATGGTATTCAAAGCCTTGGGTATTCAATTAAAAACTTGTAATAAAAATATTTCTTGAGTGAAATAAAACTGTCATTATAAGGATATTTTTTTTTTCAAAATAATTTGTTTGTACTTTGCTAAAAGATACGTAAAAAATATCCTCTTTTACTTTAACTTAGTTTTATTATCTTCAAAATGATAAAATTTTACTTTTAAAATAGCGAGTTTTTAAAACCTTAATTTCGTTTAAGAATATGAATAATGAGTAGAGACAAATTATTTTCTAAGCTAAAGATATGGAACTTATTTACGCGGAGAAAGAATAAAAATTAATTAAAATTTTTAGCTATGAGAACTCTAATATAAATATATATTTGATTTTCTATAATAGAAAAGAAGGAAGTATGTATCTTGCAAAACTAAGGATTAAATATCGTTATCGCATATTATCCCAAAGGTATTTGGTGTCAGTAAATACTTGAAAAACAAAAATAAATATTTTCAATCGGGCTTTTAAATTGACATTAAAATTTCCCGGTCAAAGGAGGTATCAAAGCGTATAATTCGATGAAAGGGTATCATCTGTCAAATGTATCCACTCGTCGATCGTTCCCGCCATAAACAACATTTAATTACGATTTTCCATGGATTCGAATTTCAAAAGTTTTATTTAACGACAGTGCTAGAAGTAGGTAGGTACTTATTTTGACGTTTCGCCTCCTACTAGCAGCTGTCCCTTTTTAATAAACGTAAACATTTGGAATGTAATGATGTTGAATTCGTCGCGCGGATTATTCCGGTTGTCACGTCGGGAGAGACTCTAAAGTTGGCAACACTTGTCCGCGTTTTATAATACGTTATACTGGCAGCACTGAATTGCATTTATTTATTCGCACCTGGCAACAACGTGTAACGACCATTGAAACGTATGATTTGAAAAGCGAACGTTTTTGCACAGCACTCTTATTCATACGTGAATTTAGCTACATCCAAAATGTACAAATTCGTTAAGTTATTTCATAATTTACTTTAAGACCCAGTATTCGTTAAATAGCGACTTAATTTTCTTTAAGCCCAGGTTACATTTGAAGTAATTAGATATATTCTTAAAACACTGCTTTTGTAATGAACAAATCTTTTTTCTTCAAAATAAATACATATTTAGTTTTGAAAAGAAAAATGTTATTGAAAGGTAAGGATTTTAAGGAAAAAGTAAGTAAAAGTAAAAGTAAAAGTAAATAATTTTAAAATACGACGACTGTTATCTGCTAGTTTCTCATAGTTAGCTTACAATAATAAAGTTTTGGTATTCATGTATGCATATTTAAATAAGTTTCTTGTTTCGTGGAGAATCGTATTATTTTAACCCCTTAAAACCGAGCGTATAATGAAAACATGTCAAATTTGTGTAATTAAGAGTATTTAGAAAGGGATCCCATAAAATAATAAATATATAACTCTATAAATGTTAAAACGATGAAAATCGAAAATTATGCAATTGTTAGATAAAAAGTCTTATCGATGAAATTGAGAAAGCTGTGTTATATGATGGTTAGGAATGCAAAACAAATTTTGTTTAAAAAAGCTTTTTTTCCACAACAAATATTGAAATCACCGGCCATATCATCAATGATTGCATAACTCATGGAAAATTCAGTAAGGAAAAATTATTGAATTATTGAATTTGTAAATGTGAAGATTATGTGTATGATGAATAATAAATAACTCAATAATAAATTGAGAGTAGCTACTACAAAAATGAAATAAATGGCATGAAACCATATCAGGTCTCTTCCAGTATGTGGAATATTGTGGATTCATATCATAGTTGAGCAAACAAATTAGTTAAAAGTATAAAAATTCCTTACTGCACGACTATCATACACGCTTCACCAACAACAAAGGTTCGATAGTCTCAAGAGTGAACAATAAATATGGAATTCTTCAATACATAGTTCTGAGTATTTTTAAATTGTTGCCGGCTGAGGTAAGAAGGCAATCAAATGGAATGGGAACGATCGAGAGTTAATATTGTAAACAATGTAAAATGTTTTTTTTTCATATATTTTTTTCAAAGTTAAATTATTTATTTTTAATAAAAAAAACATATGTAAAAAGATTTCTTGAATGCTTTTCGCAGATGCTTTGTAGCGCATTTTATAAACTTTTTAAAATACAACTGGGAGAACATTTTTAACCCTGATGTTGACAAGGTTCTTGTCAAAACCGGAGAAAAATACAACAGTGTTTAAAAACATATAAGTTTTATTTTATAAAGTATGTATGTAAAAAGAGCTCCACCGACAAGAGGGTCTCTGCTAAAAATAATATGTTAATTACATTTGTGGAGGTCTTCACCAAAACGTTACATTTCTATTATAAATGATTTTAAGTAACCAGCAATTCTAGCTTGTAAAATTGTTACGTTTTGTCGCAACTTTAATTAAGATATCGATTTGCATTTAAAGGTTGTTTTTGTGCAATATTGAAAATGTAACTTTTTGGTGAGGGCCTCCACATTTATGAATTTATAAATGAATGTATATATCGTAGTCGTACAGGAGAAAGTGACCAGCTGACAAAACGTAAAATGTTCAGGAGGGCCATTTAAGTCACTTTTGCTTGTCAAGAAAATAAACATCAATGCAGTTAGTCATTTTTAATAAATCAATAAATTATACTTCTAAGATTAAAATCCTTTTGGATTTTTTTCAGGGCAATATTAAGCTAGTAAGATATCAAATAGTTAATAATCACGTTTTAGTAAAAAATGCACTTGGTCACTTTCTCCTGTATGACAACGATATATGAAAATATGTATACATATACATGTTTTATGTATATATGTGTGTATATTTTTCCGGTGGGAATTATTCGGTGTCCAAAGAGTTAAGTTTGAATAATAATACGAAGCAGCCGTTTGACAGAGATTCTGTTTAACAAGTCGTAAAAGTTCGCACTGATATTCAGTGTTTAATACGCCAAGATCTTCTCTAATTAAACATCTCTCCAGAATTTCGTTCCACGCTCCGTGCGAATTGATACAATAATCTTAGGGGTTGGTTAACAAACTCACCCGCCTCACGATACACTATATCATTAGTCGTATAGGATTATTGTTGAACTGGATATATACAAAACTTCGTGTGAAGATACCAGACTAAATCACTGTACATAGAATTTAAAAGATCAATATATAATCAAAATGTAACTTTGTTTTAAAATCACTACAAATATTTTATTATAACTTAATTATACCTTAATTATAATGTCTATTGGTTTCGAAGCTGCCCGCTTCTTTATCAAGACTGATCAATACTTATATAAGTATTAATTAGTCTTGATAAAGAAGCGGTTAGCTTCGAAACCGATAGACATTATAATTAAGGTATAATAACATATTTATAGTGATTTTAAAACAACTTTACATTTTATTTATAAAATGGAAAATTACAAAGTAAATGCTTCACATATAAATTATATTAAAAGAATATTTTTTTGATGTTGACTACTAAAGCATGTGTATTATTTATTAATTTGGCGTTGAATAAGTAGAACTTCATTTTAATTTATGTATTGAAAGTTAAATCAAACACATATTTTTGAGTCTACTAAGTTGTATTTTATTGTTAAAAAAATACATAAAAATCAATATTGTGACAATTGTTTCGCCTAGTTATGACATTTGTTTAAAAATGCCATAACTAGGCAATTTGGGTAGTAAAATTAAAAACAGGCAGTAATTTCGGAAACTATCTTTGATCTTGAATTTCCCTAAAAAATACATAAATAACAATATATTCAAATTAAAAGTGAATTTATCGTATCCGCCTTTAATACGATTGTAGAAAGATGGAAAACGTACAGTATTCAGGTATACATTTTGAACTAGTACATGATTACTTATATCGTAGTCATACAGGAGAAAGTGACCAAGTGCATTGTTTAACAAAAACGTGATCATTGGCTATTTGCTATCTTACTAGCTTTATAATGCCCTGAAAAAATCCCAAAGAATTTTAATCTTAGAAGTATAATTTATTGATTTATTAAAAATGACTAACTGCATTGATGTTTATTTTCTTGACAAACAAAAGTGATTTAAATGGCCCTCCTGAACATTTTACATTTTGGTAGTTGGTCACTTTCTCCTGTACGACTACGATATTGTCCTTAGACTTTTCCAGGAGTATGGTCGTATATATAAATAAGTCCAATACAAAACATGATTTATGACGTGATTTATATAAAAATGTGTTAAAAAACATGATTTATGTCAAAATTGCCAATGTTTCGATAAATTATGTTTACCGGTGTCAGTGTTTTTTTATTAAAAAAATATGTTGCTTATAGCATCGACTATGATATAAATTATAAAAAATCAAAACTTTTTTTTTTACACTCACTCTTGGACAGGTTAAGTACTCAAAGAAAAACGTTTAATATAATGTTATTTCAGGACTTTTCTAATTTTTTAACGTTCAAGTTTTCTTAGAGAAAAAACCACATATAACCATTAGTGGACCTTTTTATATTTACTTAACAAACTTTACATTTTTGTCGACTTAAACTCCGAATTGAGTTAGCCAGTCAATCGTATTATTATTGGAAATGAAAAAAGTGAGTTTAAAATATACAGAATATTGCCTACTCGTGTATTAGCAATACTTCATACTAAAATCTTGGAAAAAAGTTCGGAGTTGGAAAACTTTTAATAGATGCCTAATATTCAAATTTATTTGAATTCATAATTTTTTCAGAGTACCGAATCAATTTACATCACATCAAATTACTGTCATTTTGTTGATAGCCAACATTCAATGTCCTGTATTTTATATTTTACTTTATACGTAGAACGGGGCTACTTGAACTTTGAAACTTTAAATTTGTTACTTGAGCCCAGTACAAAAATGATATTTAAATCTGTATTTGGTCTACAATAATGAACGTATCGTGACAATAAGTGTCACCCGTCATGGAAACAACGAATCATATCGATACGTTCATTATTGTAGATCAAATACACATGTAAAAAAAAATGTACTGGGCTCAAGTAACACATCAAAGTTCAAGTAGCCCCGTTCTAGGTAATCAATTTTTTAGATTTTCACTGTTATTTTTTAATTTTTTAAAATTTATTCATATATTTTTATAAAAGGAATAACCCTCAGATCGTCTATTTTAGATGCTTGTCTGCAGGTAGGATACTAAGGATAGGGAAGGTAAATGTGAAAAATACATCATTAACACCCAGAGCAATTTAAGACAAATCTTTCTTGAATTCATTTTGCAATTGGCGGGAATCGAACCCGCGACGCCAGTTTCGCAGTCGAGTGTCTACCCAACAACGCCACAGCGCCAGCCTGATTCATCTTCTGATATCTATTTTTTTGGTCATTATGCCAGAAGTGTTAAATCCAACATACCTTTAATTTAGCAACCATTTCAGAGACTACGTAAACATATGAAAGAAATGTTTTTTGCCGTATATACAACACACACAGAATCACGAAAGGATTGCGAAAATTATCAAGAAACGCAGGATTAAAACCGTTTTAGATACTTTTTAAAAGTCGGAGACCTTTTAAAACCGGTAGCGGTCTGGGATCCTTTCAAAATCAAGGATATTTTATTAAGTAAAATGTAAAAATAAACATAATTTAAAATAATAAAGGTAAAATAAAGAGTGTGCATATATACTCATGGTCAGTTACCCAGACATTTTGCTCACTCCTTTCAACAACGTTATATATCAAAAATCGTCTATTTTTAGGTGTGTGTCATTTATCATGTTTTCGGAATGCCCAGGAAATGTACGAAGTATATCCCAGCAAAACCGGTATATTTTTAATTAAGTATTTACCCGCTACAGGGCAGAATGTGTTGTTTTTGCATTTTGAAGAAAATGTATTGCTTAATTATTTTTTTGATTAAACTAAATATTTTTCAAATGGAGAAAATACTTTTAGGTTTTTACTAAAAATATCTGTTCTACAGTGAAAAGGTCAATAAGTGGCTTGATTTTTATTTTTAATACATTTTATTATATTCATAAACTTTAAAAACGATAAACTGATTTTTTTATTTTTAGAAATGACGCTGTTGAAAGGAGTGGGCGATATCAGCTCTACATACTGTAAATATATACACGATATGAAATCATTGGGATTATACACCAGAATTCGCATAACGATATTTGGAGAACTATCTTTAAACATGTTTGGTTTTCCGCACCCTTAGTCTCTCGAGTAGCGTAAATACATAATTGGATAATCATCCCCCATGACTACCTATAACACTGGATTCACGATATTCACAAACCCTCAGTAGACTCCCCTGACGTATTAATATAGCCCCCGAACAAAAAAGTCCATATTAAATGTTGCGCCTTTGGTGTTGCAGTGAGATAATAAGGGGATTTTATTACAATTGGGGGTTTTAAGAGACCCCTGGTTTTCCCGATCAAGGGCCGTGAATATTGTCCCGTGGCGATGGGGTAGCTGGGAAATGAACCAATGCAAACATAATAATATCAGTAATGAGGAGACACGTGCGATGCACGCGACCCTGGCGGCGGGCGGACGCACTAAATGGGCGGCCATATTGTAGCAAACGTCAAACACACGGATATGATTTGCTCAAAATGGTGATGTAATAAGGCGTACAAATCTATTTATACTTTTAATGGATATTTTTTTACAAGTACTCTTTAAATTATTATTCAGGGGTAATTATTACTTCAAAAGGAAGGTTTGTATCACACTGAGGGAGAAAGTTATTAGTTTTGGGCCGTCCTGCTATATATATTTACGAGTATATACATATATACATATTTTAATTAAATAAATGATTTGAAGAAAGTCTAAATAACGGTTATGACCCGAAGGTCACTATACTACCAGGGGATACAGTTCAACTAATGAACAAGCATTTCACAACGGCAATTTTACTTTTGACTCTGAAACCTAACCAGGAGATATAATTATATAAAGTGATGTTCCCACGTAGGCTCTAACTTTATAACTTTTATAGTCTTATGTTCAAAGTACTACAATGTCATGAACTTCTAGTATGAAGAATTCTAGCAACCTCGTTGAAGATATGATCATACATTTTTTTAAACTAAGTTATCAATAAAGTAACATAAATTTATGATTTTATTAATTTTTTTTTTAATTTCCTAACGTTCAAGTGACTCAGTTTTCTATCTACGGCTTATGCAAAACAATTAATTATGTCATACATAGTCTTCAGCTTCGTAAGTTTTATAGCCTTTTCCTAAATGTGATTGGGTTAACTCCTTCATAAAGATCTCGTCAAATCATAAACTTCATGTAATTCTTGAGATAATTTTTTACTTCAGATTTTACTTCAACGATAATTTATTACGTTTTTACAAATTATTAAGCAAAATAACCGTAATGTCGAATAAATAACGATTAATCACTCACCAGAGTTGATCTGCATGTTGGATTCCATACTTGTCACGATTGCAACATATTTCACTAAAACGTTATAATTTGGTCTAAAACTTTCACAATAAAAAAATAGTTGTAAATTTTTATCGATTCACTTTGTTCCACAAACATACAATAAAAAACATTTTGTTCAATACCATAAAGTCGAGTCGTTGTGTTAAAATTAATCGTATAAACAATATTTTGGAAATGGTACAATATATGAATAAAAAAACATATGGTTTTGGGGAGATATTAGTAAAATAACAAAAGTTAAGTAAAAAAAAAATAATGTATATTATTAGTGTCTCAACTCGAGACATAATATAAATATATATATATATATATATATATATATATATATATATATATATATATATATATATATATATATATATATATATATATATATATATATATATATATATATATATATATATATATATATATATATATATATATATATATATATATATATATATATATATATATATATATATTATATATATATATATATTTATATATATATATATATATATATATATATATATATATATATATATATATATATATATATATATATATATATATATATATATATATATATATATATATATATATATATATATATATATATATATATATATATATATATATATATATATATATATATATATTTATATATATATATATATATATTTATATGTATATATATATATATATATATATATATATATATATATATATTATATATATGTATATATATATATATATATATATATATATATATATATATATATATATATATATATATATATATATATATATACCAAATACATATATATATTAATATCAGTATCTGTACGGTGAATCCACTGTCTGATAAATAAATCATAAAAAATATTATGTGATGATATTAATAGCATAAATTCTTTGCGAAAACATGATAACGATACCCAATCCATTTATTACGAGCTTTATTATGAAGATTTTTCTCACAACAATTAATAAATAATTGAACAGTTAACGTGTTCCCAACTGCGATGGGTGTATAAACTTATTAGCGGGAGTTGTTAGAGCAACGCGCGGAAATCAAAAAAGTTGATTGGTTCATAGTCACACACAACACACAACACACGAACTAACTAAGGAACGATTCCCCTAATTTCCGTTGCACTGTATGCATCACTATAGCAGGGTTGAATTATCTGTCAGAATGGTGAATGGTAACAATAAAATACCAAATTATAAATACAGTAAAATCTCAATACAACGGACCTTTATTTAACGAAGTTCGGATATAATGGAGAAAAATCCGGTCGAATTATTGACTATTTGTCAACATAATGTTGTAAATAAATAAATTGGTCAAATTAATGCGAGTTTTTTTTAAACTTTCATTCATGAATTACATGAAATTAAAGTAATTTTTAACATAAATAGTAAATCCACTCACAGTGGCATAGACTATAAAACTTAAAAAGTTGAAGCCTAAGTAGGGTCACGATAAGTGGTGTTGCATAAGCCGTAGCTAGATTTCAGAATCACTTGGACGTTATGTAATTGGAAAAAAATATTGGTCAAATTGTAAGCTTAAATAAATTATCAAAATAGTATTATCTATCGTTTCTCAGGTATGTGAATATAATCCAGGATTCGGACCTCACATACAAGTGAAAGAGTTTCTGCTTAATAAAAAGCTTGCCTCATCCCACCAAAGATGTCTCTCGTGAAGTCTACCGACTTCAAGAACTGTGTATCGAGTTTAACCAATATATCTAGAAGTTCCAAAAAATAATAGTGTGGTAGTCAATTATGGGTAGAATTGGTGAATGTTACACCTATGTAAAGTGATCATTCAACCAGCCCATGAAGGTTGTAAACCCTGTAAATGCCCAGACATCCATATTCTACTTCAAAGATAAAAAAAATAATGACTATTTGTCGGATAATTTCAACTTTATACGCAATTTCGTTATTTTAGAGAGTTGATTATGAGAGTTGAGTTGATTAAAAATAAAACAGCAAACTTCATAAGTGCAAACAAAACTTGATTCCCTTGTCAGATCTAGATTACCGAAAGCAAGCGCGTCGATATCAAACAGCAACGTCACTTCACGACGATTGTCCGAATACAGTAGGTATAATTTATTTGTGTTTTGTATTTTTTATGTATATCTAAATACAGTGTCCATATCTCAATTTTTTTAAATTACTTACATAAAACATAACTAACTAACCATCACACCGCTTCCCCGCAGGGGTAGGCAGAGAGAATAAAACGCCACACCACTCTGTCTTTGCAAACATTCTCCGCCTCTTCCACGTTCATGCATCTCCTCATACATACCCGCCGATTGTTTCGACTCCTAACCTGACCACTTTCAAGTATTTGGCATACTTAATCGTGCATACTTTTTTCTAGGTCTTCCTCTGCTCCTTTTTTCAATTACATTCGCCTCATAAATTTGTTTTACCGTTCTTTCCTCACTCATTCGTTCTACATGTCCAAACCATCTCAACACACCTTTCTCAATTTTATCGATAATGCTTGTCTCAGCTTTGCATTCCTTCCTTATTTCACTATTCGAACATCTATCAAACATCGTTTTGTCGCACATTTTTCTGAGAGATTGCATTTAGACTGCATTCAGTCTACTTTCATCCTTCTTTTGCCAACTCCATGTTTCACTTCCATACATATGGGTCGGAACCAGGACTCCGTTATGTACTGCCAGTTTAGCTTTCACTGATAGGTTAGCAAATAAAAACCTACTTAAAACTTATTTTGATATAACGGACTTGCGCCTTTAACGGTCACCTGCTCCGCAATTAGTCCGTTATATCGAGGTCTCACTATAGTAATGCATCACAGTAAATCATTTGATTAAATATTAAGAATTTATTTGTAACAATACTGAGCCTGTAACTGTTCCTTTTCTCATTTATAAAATAATCATCTATGGTCATTTTCCATGTTTTAGTGTCCGCGTTAGTTTAAATCTGTTGCGTTTGAAACCATTTTATATAAATTACCAATCGTTATTCTTGTATATTTCGGGGTAATTATTTCAGTGCTGTTTTAGTGAAATCCATTTATACATTTGGTGCATGTGATTACCTCCGCTTTTCGGAGAATACGTGTCAGTGAGTGATTCAATATATTTCCAATAATTATTTTACCAAATTTGCGATGTGTTATTTGGGAATAATTTTATAGAGCAGCCAGTGATGTGATTGTCGCAATTTGCCGGGTGAGTCAGCAAGGAAAACGTGCGCACGGATGGTGAGTAAATTTATTTATTAAATAATTTATTGCGTAATATAGAGAAATCAAGAGTAATACATATAAATACGTAAAAATAATTGACAAAGTATAATCACAGTTATATATAGATTATCACGGAAATTTAAAATGAAAGATTGATAAATAATAGCCAAAATAAACATATATTCATGAATGGTTTTGCGTTTTAAAGGCGGGTGTTATTTTGTTCTAAATATACATAAGAGGGATAAGAGAGAATTCCTGAAATATATAATGGATGAAAGAGAGTGAAAAAAGTATAAAGTGGATGAAGTTGGAAATAGAAGCAGAGGAAGACAAAATTCATTTATTCAAAACATATTTTTCTATGTATATATATATATATATATATATATATATATATATATATATATATATATATATATATATATATATATATATATATATATATATATATATATATATATATATATATATATATATATATATATATATATATATATATATATATATATATATATATATATATATATATATATATATATATATATATATATATATATATATATATATATATATATATATATATATATATATATATATTTATAAATATAAATATATATATAGTACCACTTTTTCGTAAATATATATATAGGACGTTGAGTTCCTTTATGAAAGATGTGATTTGACAAGAAAGATAATTATATGTAATAGAAGAGCGAATGGATAAATAGAGAATGACTAAGAAAGTTTATATGGCGATTGTGATGTGAAGGAAGCCAAGAGTGTATGTCAGGACAGAATAGCGTGGCGTCCCATCCTCTCAGCCTATATCTGCGGAGAAAAGGCGTGATGATAATAGTAGTAGTAGTACATCCATTTTCAATTTAAAAAATATAATTTGATTGTCACCTTAAAATCAGGCATTACGTAATTCGTGATTCTAGAAGCTTGTTTTACACAATTTATTTTCTTTGTTATTTTATATTTTACGTTTATAAATCTACGTTGGGTCATCGGCAGTCTTTAAAGTAAATCTATCCGTTTCTTGTAGTATGTATTCTATTACGTATTTTGTAGACCTGTACAAATCCAAGTCCCCTCGGGCAGCGAGTCCGATCTCATGTTCGTTTTTACTCGTCTCTGTGGACTATTGCATTGTACGGCGACTCGACACTTTGCCAAATTGAATTGGATCTCTGCGTTGTCCCGAGTTGTATTGTAAACTCCGATTGAAGCTATGCACAACCCAGACCGCAGATATATACAAACGGACATGTAAACATGTATACAGCATCATAAACGTAGTAGTATAATATCTATATACGTAGCTAGCTGCTTATACAAGTACCCATATATACAACAAACAGTAACTTAACGAGAGTATTTAAGAATATAATTATTATTATAGGTGTATTATATTGATATGAAACATGTATAGTTCTTTTTTAAATTAATTTTTTTTTTATATGGAAGTCTAAAGATTAAAAATTAGATTCCAAAGAAGACCATTGTCGGTCGTCAAAAATATTTTTTAGTCTTATTCATGAATTTCCATTATTTAAGAATAATGATTCGGAATGCATCAAAACACGTGTCATAAAGATTTCACGGCAAATAGGTATTTAGCATGTATTTTTTTTATTCCAAATAATAATAAAAATAATCCTACGTTTTTGTCATTTCAGTAATTGTCATATTTTTTTCCTATCGGTAATAAATTTATGAGAATTTTAAAGAACAATACATATAAATGAATTAATAAACTTAAGTAATTAAAAAAATATATATATCCTTATTATCATTACATTATGTTCATAAAAGATTTTATTCGAATATGTTGAATACTGGCTAATCACTAATCACTTTTTTTAAATATAAAAATGTCACATATTCGTATAGACTTAATACTTTGACGATGTCAGCATAATCTCATTTACGTGCGCCGATAAAATATCGAACAATAAACTGTAATCCTTTATCGATTCGAAAGTAATACGATAATTGGCGGGTTTTTCCATATTTTCGGGATTTTTTGTTTGCCCATCAAAACAGCACGGTTTTGTCGCAAAATTCCCCCATTGTCAACCTACCCCGCATTCTTTATAATGTGTGTAATACCGATTATTAAAGCATTACATTATTGTATATTATTGTGCAGTTTCTGACGGACGGTTTTGACAGATTATCGGAAAAAAGTGTGCGCGTGGCGAATTAATCTCTGGTGGAAAAAATTATATTTTGTTATATTTTCGGGTTGTCACTCAAATAAACATTTTTTGTAGTTTTTTTTTGCCCCATAGATATCGAAAAACATTTTATCTCAAACATTTTAAGCACTAAAAAATACACATAATTTTTCGTTCATGACGTATTTTTTGAAATAATTTATATTTGAAGCACCAACGCGCAACGTTGTGATTTTCCATTTTATAATTAAAATGTAACTTTGTTTTAAAATCACTATATATTTTTTTCGATATAATTATACACCTATTATAAAAGTAAATTCATATACTATGTAAACTAACAAGTGTAATCATAAAACTATTATATTTTTTTTAAAAAATAAAATTTAATATGGTTGCAATTTTTTTAAAAATTTTAATTAATTTTCTGAACATTTCTTCTAACAATCTTAAAATTAAAAACGCAGTTCTCTCCAAAAAAGAGACTAAGCTCTTGTGCTTGGAAATTGACTAACACTTGTTTTAAAATTTACAATATTTATTGAATTTCTTTTTCTTTCTTAGATTATATAGTAAGTAACTTCAAAGCACACTTAAAATCATTGAATTGTTTTATATTTTTGACATCTTAAAATAGATGAAGTAGAATATGGCAGTCTGGGCATTTACATGGCTTAAGGCCTGTCATAGGCTGGTAAAGTGATCACTTTACACACGTGTATAAATATTAGTAGTTTTTTTATCCATAGGTTAAAAAAACCAGTGTCAAATTACTAAAAGCACCTTTTAAATTTTTTTAAATCTCTCGTAAACGAATAAAGACTCAAAAAACAAAAATTAAAATTAAATTAAAGTAACAAACAATAAAATTAAATTAAAATAGGAGTCGAAAGAATCGGCGGGTATATATGAGGAGATGCATGAACGTGGAAGAAGCGAAGAATGTTTGCAAAGATAGAGTAGAGTGGAGTTCTATTCTCGCTACCTACCCCTGCGGGGAAGCGGCGTAGTGGTTATGTTTTTTAGTAGTCTTTTTAAAAACAAACAAAAAAATATTATATCGATACAAGCCCTATCGTTGAATCGGTGTACTACAATAAAAAAATTGTGTGTGCTTACTTTTTTGAAAACTAGGTTCAACGATTCAAATTTTTAACAGGTTTCTTAATTTGAGTGTTTTTTTTTGTTGAATTGCATATTCATTGTTTTGTGCAAAGTCGTTTTCTCTTGTTATAATATCATAGGGGTCAGATTTGAACTAGCTTAACTATTCAGCGTGCGGAACTGTTTTAACGCCTAGACCTAACAATATTTCTCGAGTTTCTCATTGTTGCGGCTAGAGACGATTTCAACCCCAATAAAGTATATGTGATATATATAATAGAGTTAGACTGAGTAGGAATTAATTAAGAATAGGAATTTACCTAATATGCAAGACTAATGACAAACCAGTGCAGTGCTTACTATATCAATTTAATAAAAGGGCTCTAATACAACTACGCCAAAACAATTGATATCAGTAAACGGATTAAGCTACATAATCTATTAAAACAACGATATTTACTAGATTTATATTATCCACTGACACTTCGTGATGGAATTGCATTTTTAATTTATTATTAGATTAAAACCAATATTTTTAGCTTTTCCACTTTTTTATTTGACCAGCGACCGGGTTTCGTCGTTACCGACATCATCAGACTGGATGATGAAGACCAGTCTGATGATGTCGGTAACGACGAAACCCGGTCGCTGGTCAAATAAAAAAGTGGAAAAGCTAAAAATATTGGTTTTAATCTAATAATAAAAAAATAAAAAAAAAGATATTTACTGTAATTATTTCATTTTAAGCAATTCAGCATATTTCATAAATACAGAATGATTAAGATTTAATAATTCTAATATTTATCATTTATTGATTTGGCAGAAACTGTATGGATTAAGAAGATGATTTAAATATTAAAATAAAACACTTGTTTTACATCACTTCAATTTATATTTTCGCCTGTAAGTAAGATTTTGAATTTTTTTCAAATCTTCCAACCCACATCCGCACCCGATGGTGCATAGGGCACTGCATCATATAAACTCTGTGTTATCTTGATCGTTAACACATGAAGGAAAGGTGATCAGCCCTCCTCTTCAGGTACCAGTCCAGGGTAGTATTGATAAGAGTGAAAACATCACTCATATTTATTTCACCTTCCCCTGGGAATCGAACTCGGGACCTTCAGTACCCTAGCCGAGCGTGCTGACCATTGCACGTGCGGGCCTGTAAAACATCAAAAAAGTTTGAGAACCTCTGCGATAGAATGTTGATTAGGTCATTTAGAGAACTACAATATCATAAAGTCAAAATTTATTTTATTTGATTTACACATATAACTTTTAAAATTATATCTTGATATGTAAATGTACATGTCCGCCTCCGTAGTGTAATGGTCAGCACGCTCGGCTACCGTTCTGGAGGTCCCGGGTTCGATTCCCAAGGGGGGTAAAATAAATAATAATAAGTGATTTTTTCACTGTCATATTTATTCAATATTACCCTAGACTGGTACCTGAAGCGGAGGCCTGATCACCTTTCCTTCATGTATAAACGATCAAGATAACACTGCGTTTATATGACGCAGTGCCCTATGTACCATTGGGGTGCGGATAAGGGTTTTATTATTATTATTAATGTACATATTTAAAAGACATTAAAGTTTTGGTTTTAGGAGATGAAAAATTGGCAGATCATGTTATTCATTCAATCAGTCAAAATGTTAGCAAACAAATTACGTTATTGTGGCTGTACATATTTACATTACCGCAGTAAACATATTTATTTAATATCTAGGAGGCAGTGCTCCGACGGTATGCCTGGAATATTTGAATTGTTTGAAAATAAATCACCAAAGTTTTGATATATAGCTACCGGTTTCGCTGTAAACTTCAAGACCGTGGATTAATGCTGTAACTGATCTTGTTTATGAACTGAACTTTGCAAAAGTAAAACTTAGTTGGACTTAGACACTTGTTCGTCAAAATCATAAACAAAGTTTATTGAACTCTTTTATTTCACGGAGAAAAATGGTTTGCGATTTAAAAAAAAAGTCTATGAAAAATTTTCAATACTAAATCTGTCTTTTAAAATATGAAAAAATCCTAATGATGTGAATATATTTCAATAACTGAATGCAATTTTAAAATAATTTTACTTTCATAACGTAGTCATACAGGAGAAAGTAACAATATGCATTTTTTACTAAAACGCGATCATTGACTATTTGATATTTTACTAGCTTAATATTGCCATGTCATATTTGTCCGCCTCCGTAGTGTAATGGTCAGTTCGTTCGGCTACCGCTCTGGAGGTCCCGGGTTCGATTCCCAAGGGGGGTAAAATAAATATAAGTGATTTTTTCTCTGTCTTATTTATTCAATATTACCCTGGACTGGTACCTGAAGCGGAGGGCTAATCACCTTCATGTGTAAACGATCAAGATAACACTGCGTTTATATGACGCAGTGCCCTATGCACCATTGGGGTGCGGATAAGGGTTTTATTATTATTAATTAATATTGGCATGAAAAAAATCCTAACAGATTTTAAACTTGGAAGCATAATATATTGACTTAACATATTTTAGGTATTTTATTTTTCAATTGATAAAAAATATGTTATATTCCTTTAAAAAATCTATAACTCTTTTATGAATTGACGGGCAGTTGTTTATTATACTGACACGTGTTTTTTTTTACCTTTTGTTATTTTGTAGTTTCATTTTACCGCCATTTTCTTGCTTGTCTTCCGTTATAACCTGGTCATTCCAAAGACTCTCAAACTTTTATAATATTCATAAGATTACCACCCGGTTGCCCATGATTTAAATTCTTGTATTTTATGCTTGCAGCCTAAAATGTTTATTTATTTCTTGGTATCTGGACTTTCTGTCCGCCTCCGTAGTGTAGTGGTCAGCATGCTCGGCTACTATTCTAAAGGTCCCGGGTTAGATTCCCAGGGGGGGTCATAAATTTAAGTGATATTTCACTAAAATATTTATTCAATATTACCCAGGACTGATTTAATAAATAAGGATAGAGTTTAAAAAATATATACATATATATTCATATTATTACCATATTAACCATCAGTGTAAAAACCTGTCCAATATTTTATTCTTAAGATTAGCAAGCGCGTTAGTCGTCAAGTGGGCAAGTTAGCAAGCTTGTGCGGCGCGCTGTCATTGTATGTGCGTGCGATGTGTACTTTTAAGTTATCAGAAAAGATTTTCAATACTTCTTTGAATGTATATAAAATATATATATATAATTATTTATAATTATATATATATATACATATATATATATATATATATATATATATATATATATATATATATATATATATATATATTTATACATATATATATATATATATATATATATATATATATATATATATATATATATATATATATATATATATATATATATATATATATATATGTTCGAGTATATACATAAATTTGAAATCTTTTTTATAAAATACAATATCACGTCTAATTTGCTTTGTAAAACTCCAATTCGAAGTTAAGAACCTGTATTTAATACAAATAAATATAGTAGAGAAGCATTCGAACATTTAAATATAGCTGGAAGATATTGTCCGACGATAATGAAGGTAAAATATTTTTTGATAAATACACCCCACTAAAGTTTCGAAAGCGGGGGTAGTTAAGGTAAGCTTTGATAATGCAATGATTAGTGAAGTGAGGGTGGCTCAACAAAGGGTCCATCAGATCATCCCTGTAGTTGTACGTTGACAGCGCTACTCTCTTGTAATAGGGGTAGATAATTTTATATTACCAGCCTACCTACATATTCCCATTCACCTTTTTATCGATCGGGTAGTTTGAAGCAAACTCAGTTGGATTAATTTGATTGGATTTGAAATGTGTATACTGAATATATTTGACATATTCCAATAACATCTTGATGTTATATTTTTTACTACAAAGGATTCGTCCATTCTGATACATATATGGAGTTATTGCCAATTCAGAAGATTTCTTTGAGGTCATAGTTGAGGTTTTTCATGTTACGTCTCCTAACCGTTATTTGTACCCAATGATGCATTGGGCACTGCATCGTATGGAAGCAGTGTTACTTTGATCGCTAATGACACGAATGCGCTTCAGGTACGAGTCCAGGGTATATAAGTGACTTTATTTTGTTATCTCATCAAAGATGAAGAAGAATATTGAAGTCTGGGTATTTACGGGGCTGATGACCATCACAGGCTGGTTTAAGTGATCACTTTACACACGTGTAACATTCACCAATTCTACCCGTTATTCACAACCACACTACTCAAATTCTTGGAAGTTCTATACATATATGAACCAATTTTGAAACATTATTCTTGAATCACTAGAACTTCACTAGAGACGTCTATATTCTTCTTCATTTTTGATGAGATGTCAAAAAATAACATGAAAATAACTCCTGTAATTGGAGATAATCTAGATTTTCTGAAAAAGTATTTGAACACACTCAAAATGTTGTAAACTTTAATTTGTTTCGGAATACCACCCTGGAAAATTTTAATATAGACATAGTGAAACATAAAATATATCTCTTGCATTATTATTTATTATACGTTATTACGGTGATAGGATAGCGCCCTTGAGGTATTTTTTTTACGAAAATGGCGCTATATAAGTTATCCAAATTTATTATTATTATTATTATTATCACTGTTAATCGGACCACAAATTAAACAAAAGCTGTACGTTATTAGGATCATATCCGGATATGATGTAAATTTAGTAGTGTGTCTTACGAAATTCTAAGGATATTGTTCATATAAGGCTAGGTCAACGTTAGAATATAAGGTAGGTTAGGTTAGGATAGGTTAAGTCAGGTTAAATTATATAAGTTATACGTAAGATATTATCTTTACATTATAACAAGCAAATATTACATACTATACTCATTCACATTTTGAGTGTATCTAAATACTTGTTCACAGATCCAAAGAAAAAGATCTCTACTGTATAAAAGTTTTCTCAATCAAACAAAGATGACAGTTGTAAACTTATATGTATTGTGTCATAAAATTGATCATATATCTAGCAGTTCCAAAAAAATGAGTAGTGTGGTTGTCAGTCATGGGTAGAATGGTGAATAAATCAACCTACGACACGTCACAAGACATAAAACCAAGGCTTCCATTTTTTTTTTATCTTTGTCGAGCTTTAAAAAAAGATTATTTCGTTTCTTCAATATCACAGTGTTTTAAAATTAATTCCGATTAATTTATCATTTTAGTTTTTATAATTAATATAAATTAAGCCGATATAAGTTTGGTTATTTGATGTCTTAGAGCAGAAATATAATTGTTACTATTAACTCCGTTTTGAAGTAGTTCAGAGATAGTTTTGAATAGTGAATATATCATAGCTAATTTTCTAATTTTCTTCATTAATTGATTCGGCAGTCACTTTGTGGTAAAATCTATCTATTTTTTATTAATGTTTTACTTAGTAAATACCACTATTTCTTAAAATCTACTGTGACACGTGTTTCGATGCATCCCGCATCATTTTCAAACACTGTATGCGGAATGCATCGAAACAAGTGTCACAGTAGATTTTAAGAAATAGCGGTATTTACTAAGTAAAACATGAATTAAAAATCTAATATTCTCTCTAAATGGGATCTTCTCACATCGACCCCCATTTACTTCTCGTTCATCCCCATTTTCTTTCCAACGTGACATGGACCCCTGCAAGTTGAAAACGACCCTTGAGGATCTATACAGATAACTATGGGAAACTATAGTATAGAAACACAGACTTCACAAAACATTAAAAAGAAGAGAAAGTTTGCAGACGTTAGATGATTATGAAATAAGTTCGATTGACATCTCTTGAAAGTTCGTAGAAATAAGTTGGGTGAATCTAGCCCGCATCTCTGATTCGTAGATTACAAATAACTTTACTACACATTACCACCATCAAGTCCCATACCTTTATATTATAGACTCTAGACTCTCAGTACCGTAGAACGGGGCTACTTGAACTTTGATGTGTTACTTGAGCCCAGTAATTTTTTTTATTGAGATCGTGGTATCGATCGAAGTATCGATCGAAGTATCGTGACAATCATGTCGACACGTTCATTATTGTAGACCAAATACAGATTAAATTTTTTGTACTAGGTTCAAGTAACACATCAAAGTTCATGTAGCCCCGTTCTACGGTATACGAAATCACGAAACGATTGTGTATTCAAACCATGTTAACTGAACTTCTAAACTTATATGAAGAGTAATACAGTATCTACTCAATGAATTAGGGCCACGCAGAATTTCGCGCAATTTCTCAATTCAAACAGGAATAACTCAGAGAAAACCTTGAATAAAACAACCTTGAATTTTATTTACACATGAACACTTTATTACGCTTAAATTATGCATACACTTTCATATAAATATAGTTAGTATTTAGTATTTCCACCTTTGGCAGAAATAACTGCCTCAATTCTTTTTGGAATACTTAAAATGCACTGTTTTATCATGTTTTTTATTTCTTCGTCTTCTGACCAAATTTTTTGAATATTTTTTTTTAGACAGTCTACTGTCAGATTTGGAAATGAGTATACCTTATTTTTTAACATGCTCCATACGTTTTCTATAGGATTAAGGTCCGGAGAATTTCCAGGCCAGGGGAGCAAAGGCAGATTTTTGTTAGAAAAAAAATTATTATTGATTTAGCCCGGTGGCAAGGTGCCCCATCCTGCATGAAGGTGTATGGACCTTCTGTTGGGTCGAGTGTATGGTAGAAGGGCAATAAAATTCGTTCGAGGACCTGCTTATAGGAATTTTGGTTCATTGTTCCTTCCACGAAAAACAACGGCCCAGGTAAATTGTTAATAATACATGGCCATATCATTGTTGCAGGGGGTGTTTGATAACTTTTACCACACAGGCCTCATTGTAACGTTCCATTGGTGTTCTCCTGACGAATCGACGGCTCTCTGTCACGGCTTCTAACCGGCACTCATCACTAAAGATGACCTGAAAAATAATGAAAATTTAAGTTTAATTCAAATATATAAGTTTATTTACTAAAATGATATGTTGAAAATTACATTTAAATAAATACCTTTTTCCAATCATCTACCGAGTAATTTCGATGTAGCCTGGCCCATTTTAATCGATCCGCTTTCATTCGTGGTGTCAATTTTGGTACTTTTACAGGGCGCCTGCATTTCAGATTTACTTCGTAAAGACGTCGCCTCAGTGTTGATACCGATATATTTATACCCTCTTCTTCCAATTTTATTTTTAATGTTTTTGCTGATGCACTACGGTTTTCTAAGGCACTTTGAACGATTTTTCGATCAGTCCTCGGTGTTGTTTTTCTAATCCTACGACAGTTCTTTCGCCGATTGCTGGTGGCGGGTGACTGATTTTTTATTGATTTTGAAATTCTGTCCACTGTTTGACGAGAAACGTTTTCTTTTTTTGAAATTTCTCTATTAGATAGTATTCTTAATTTCAGTAGCACTATAACACTAGACTTTTTTTCCTCAGAAATGTCTTTACTTTTTCCCATTTTGTCCTTTTCAAAAAAAACACTTGTGTTTACAAAAAAAAATTATAATTTATGAACTAAAATTAAAAATTAAGTTTTTTTCACAAGACACGATAACTATATAACCTCTCTAAACAAAGCAACAACCAGAACTGAAGAAACTTCACTAATAAATGAGATAGGACTATTTTTTGAACTTTCAACTATCTGTCTACCTGTGCTAATTAGGGACCTTTCTCAGAAAAAGGGTTTGAAATTTTATAAAGGCTTAAATTATCCAGGTATATTTTACATATTATTGAAGGTAATATACATGATATTAGATGTCAATAGAAAACTTAAAGTATTTATGTAAAATAAATATAATAATCCAAAAGATTTCAGAGTATTCAAAAAAATAATGGGTGGCCCTAATTCATTGAGTAGATACTGTAGAGCTACTGTCTGATAATATTGTCACAAATGAAATATAAAATACATACACAAGAACTCGAGTTTAACTTGATTCTGGACTTATGTATAGTCACGATAGAAGAATAAAGACATTTCTTTGATTGGTTATGTGGAACAAATTTACGAGGTTACAAAGCCTAAAGATCACACCAATTGACATCTGTGGAAAAATACTACTTGCCTAACTGTTAGCCATAGTCTGGTCAAACATCCAAGTAAGTGAGTTCAAACAGCAAATCTTATTTGTTTATAAAGCGGTACATCTCTCTCCTGCTATTGTTAATGATTAAGAATACCACCCTAAAGGTGTCTACTCGTTGGAATCAAAATGGTAAATAAATGTCATAAGGATTTAAAATTATTTTTTGACATCTCATCAAAGATGAAGAAGAATATGGAAGTCTGGGCATTTACGAGGCTGATGACCGTCATAGGCTGGTTTAAGTGTTCACTTTACACGCGTGTAACATTCACCAATTCTACCCATTATTGACAACCACAGTACTCAAATAAATAAAAAAAATTAAAAAAAATTGTCAAAAAATAATATGAAAATAACTCCTGTAATTGGAGATAATACAGATTTTGTGAACAAGTATTTGGACACACTCAAAATGTTGTAGGATTTAAAATAGTTATTTGAGAGGTTTTCGTTTATTTTATGGTCAAAATTATATTCTGCTAACATCAATTTGATTAAATGCCAGACCAGATATCAGAATGGTCTATACTCAGACACAAGGTTTTTTTAAGGTGGACTGCAGACCAATAAATAATTCTCTTGAATAAATAATCCAATAGAATATCCTGCGTGGATAACTCGTTTACGTAAGTAAATAAAATAATTTGGGTACAGAGTTGACAGCCAATCTCTCATTGAGAAAATCACTTTAAAAATCTAAAGAAGAACGATAAAAAGGATCTGAAGCAAACAAAAATAGAGAACAGTTAGAATGAACTGTCCATGATTTCAAAAAAAAATAAAGATAAATATTTTGTTTTTATAATTTCCAAAAACACTTCAACTTCATATTAATTAGGTATCGAATTATGGTGGAGTGGGTTCGAACCCAGAAACTCGGACTCGAGAATCTGCGACCCTAACCACAGGACCACAATCAGACTTAATTGAAATATGTATTAAAAGTTCTTGGTCTATTGAAATTGAAATTTTTTTTATATTAAAACTTCAATCTACCCAATACTCTCAATTTTTATGAGAGGCTGGAGCATTGTTGGCGTTTAAAAAGTATTTTCACGTAACAGGATCAGGATATCGGGAAGATAAATGATTATTTTACTCATCGAGTTTTATAATGGATCGCGGCGTCCTAAATATAGCCAACGGAAAACAAAGGCAATTGAGATTGATGAGAGATTTTATAAATACTTGAATCAAATAAAAACGGTATTCTTGTAATCGTAAATACAATTCATGATATCATGAAAAAATAATATACCGGAAATATGAAGTATTTAAATGGACAAAAAGTAAGTTAAAAAAGCAGTGCGCAACGGAGTCGTGGTATCAGCCCTAATTTGCCCAAAAAATGTACTATATCCCAGCAAAAGCGGCATATTTTTAATATAATATTTACCCGCTACAGGGCAAAAAGTGTTGTTTTTGCATTTTGAGGAAAAGGTATTGATTAATTATGTTTTTAAATATACTCAATATTTTTCAAATGGAGGAAAAACCTTCGCGTTTTTCCTAAAAAGATCTGTTGCACAGTAAAAAGTTCAATAAGTGCCTTGGTATTTATTTTAAATACATATTATTATATTCTTAAACTTTAAAAACGATCTCATGAAAAATCAAGTTTTTTGATATTTCGCTCACTCATTTCAACAACGTCATAAATCAATAAACTTGATTTTTCAGGAGATCGTTTTTGAAGTTTAAAAATATAATACAATGTATTAAAAATAAATATCAAGCCATTTATTGAACTTTTAACTGTGCTACAGATCTTTTTAGGTAAAACCTGATTGTTTTTGCTCCATTTGAAAAATATTAAGTATATTTAAAAAATAATTAAACATTGCCTTTTCTTCAAAATGCAAAAACATCACTTTTTGACCAGTAGCGGATAAATATTAAGTTTAAAATATGCTGCTTTTGCTGGGATATAGTACATTTTCTGGGCATTCCGAAAACATGCGCAACTGAAAATTGACGATTCTTGATATATGACGTTCTTGAAAGAAGTGAGCGATATGACGCTGTTGAAAGGAGTGAGCGATACATAGGCGTGTAAGGTGTACCACGGATATTCATAATCTCTATGACAGGCACCGTGGCGTAGTTAGGCAGAAGGTCGACTGTGAAACTGGGATCGCGTTTTTTATTAATCGGTTTCGCCATATCCTTAAGATATTATAAGATAGCTATAGCTTTATTAACCTGCCCTTTTAAAGGTCAATATTGTAGAAATTATTACAATGTAACACCTGACATTTATTGATATGATTTATGGCCTTGCTTGGATCTTGGATTATTCATAATCCATTAACTGTGGTCTGTCGGAACGAAGTTATTAACGGGTATTATTAAAATTGTACAAGTATAGGTAAGTATCTAAGTGCTTTTTCAGTGTAAATCCGAATAGATTTATTATTAAACAAAACACTTTGAGATGAATTATATCCTAAAGGCAAAAATTATCAATCCCCAAAACACAAAGGAAATTTCAAATTGAGTAAGCAATAACTAGAATAAGATATTTTATGAGTAAGTAGAAATGTTTAATTACCATTATTATTTTATGGTAATTTTATAACAATATTAAAACAAAACAAAATAAAAACAAAACAAAAAAAAACAAAATGAAATCATATTCTTTGATCTGGTAGAAAAAAAATTAATTAGACAAAATTATGCGAAAAGGTTTTTAACTATATTTGTTAAAGCTTTAAAAAATATATCAAAAAGTCACTAAAAAATCATTGATACATATTATATTTTAAACGCTTTATTTTATTCACCAATAAATAAGGTCACGAGAACTAAAAAAAATAATACTCGAAGCTATAACTTAATATATTTTTCCTTTCACAACTTAACTTTGTTTTAATCCTAGATAACAGTCACAATAGACCTGACATGGTCGCGGTGACATAAGGGATGCAAGATCCCTTGACCCCCAATGAAAAAAAAACCCCAGATAACTAAACATTCGTCCACGCGACGACGCCCTTCTCCGAAAAAGTCAAATGCACTCGCTTCCCTGCACCCCGCACCCGCCAGGCTTTGTTTACGGAAAAGTGATTTATTGTTTGACGTCTCTTACATTCATTCTTAGTAAACCATACTTAAGTGTCATGTAACCAGTCAATATTTTTTTTTTTTTTTTTAATTTTTACGTTTTTATTTGCGTAGTCCGCCTGACGAATGATTAGTTAATATGTGTCTACAAATATAGTTTAGTTATAACTGTATTTAAAAAAAGATAGTTATTAAATATTATGCACTTAAAATGAGATTTTTCACACATCCTCTAATTTTCTTTTCTCTCCTGATGCTATATGGACCCTTCCTACACCTTCCTTCGTGTAATCAACGTCACATTGATGCGATGAAATGCTTTTTGTAGAATTTGGGTGCTGAGAGGGGTCTATCTTACATACGTTTGTTCGCATTCACGAAACGACGCATGTTAAAACACCGTAACCCTAATTTGCCATAATCCATTTTCATTAAAAACTGGCCAGATGCTCTAAAAAAAAAAAATTAGTACCCGCTCATGTACAGAATAAATCGATTTATAATTTATGAAACACAATTTTGAAAACAACGCGCAGTAGATATGGGCAATATATATTTTTTTTAAAGTTATGACTTCTTCAGAAAAGGCCGTTGCTGATTTTGGTTTTTGGATAGGAAAAAATAAAATATCAGATAAAATTTTGGATAATTTATAAAGAGCCATTTTCGTAAAATACTACCTAGAAGGTACTTTAAATTTTTAATTATTTTGAAAAATACTCGAGTTTTTATTGTAAAACATTTTTTTTATTATTATACTATTTTTTAGGCCTAAGCCGCCTGATTTAAAAAAAAAGAAAACAGTTGTGGTAGAGTAGGCTCTATCTTCAAATCCTAACTCGGTCAAAACACGGTTCGAGCTTTTTCTCTCTGCGCTGATGGTTGGCGATACAAACATACAAAACCGAAAATTGACGATTTTTGATATTTGACGTTGTTGAAAGGAGTGAGTGAAATCTGAATAAAGTCAAATTCCAAATGGTTAACCGAAAAAGTAACAGTTACCCATCAGTCCCATCTCTAATGCTTTGTAATAACGTCTACGCAAACTTTTAATTGAAAAGTTTTGGGTTTATTACGAAACAATATAGGATTTTACGGAACAAAATGACGCCATCTTTTAATTACGGTAAAACATTTTCATACAATTAATGGATGGAAAATAACATTTCCGTTTAAAACGAGTTATGTCGTTTTTTGTTTCCTTTAACGTCAGTATAAAACATAAGCTGTATTTGAAATGTGTTCCCCATGGACAAATACGAGTACTAGATATGTTATAATTGAAACTAAAATTATACTACTATATGAAAATAATAAATTCAATATGGTTGTTTAAAATTTATCAAAATGGCGAACGTCACACTGTTTATAAAGTGATCACGTAAAACATGCTATGCCTGATCGTAGTATTTCCAGACTTCCATATTTCCTGTATAATTCACAACATAAAAAGGGTTTGAACCATTTATCCTGTCAGATATTTATAATGTGAAAATCTAATTTATTTTTTTACTTAATTTTTTGGATATTAAAACCATTGTTAACTTTATGGTATGGTAATATAACACTCTCCTTATTATTCATCGTAAACTTTGTGTAATACAACTTTTAAAGTGGTTATTACACAAAGTGAATGATTAATGATAAGGAGAGTGCTATTTCATTGTTATTTGAACTGATTTTTGGGATGGTAGGTGCATTTACACATTTCAAAGAAATTTTAATTTTGAAATAAAGAGATTATTATATATTGGTGAAATGAAGAAACATTGCAAGTATGAGGTAAGCATTATCGATAATATTAAAAAAAACGTCTTAAAATGGTTTAGACATGTGGAACTAATGAGTGAGGAAAGAACGGTAAAACAATGCGGTAAAAATAGCAGCAGAGAAATACCAAGGAAACTTGGCTTGATCAACTATGTCGAATACTTGAAATAAAACATGTCAGAAGTCGGAATAATCCAGAGATATATGTGTGAAGATGCACGAATTCGGAAGAGGCGAAGAATGTTTGCAAAGACAGTACAATAGCATTATATTCTCTCTGCTTACCCCTGCAGAGAAACGGCATTATTAGTTTTTTTTTATTATTTGTTTTTTTATTTCATAAACATTTCTACGTATTGTTACAAAATATGATCTATTTCATGTAAAACCATATTTCTAAATGGTCCTCTGTTATAAGCTCGTCCTCTGTTATAAGCTCATGTTTGTCAATTTTCCCAACTCCAGGAACGTATTCAATCAAATTATTAATATAGGATTTGGCATCAAAGGAAAACCAACATAGAATCTTCAACTGCAAAGCTCATTTGACCAACATTGGTTTCGGCTGAGCGAAGGCTGAAAGCAAAGGGATGCTTCGAAATCATAGTGTACCAAATACCCCTTTCCACCAAGAACATTTTTTTTTAATACACATTATCAAAATAAGGTTTTGAGATAACGGGTTTAAGTTTAACTCCTTTACATCTTACATCGCAGGGTAGAACCTACAATGCAAGATGTAAACGAATAAAATTCTCAATTTTTTGATCCTGGTTCCACGTCAATTACCCTTTACCAATAAGCAGTACGTTTAATGCACCTATATAATTTGACCTTTTTCCATGTATATATATATATATATATATATATATATATATATATATATATATATATATATATATATATATATATATATATATATATATATATATATATATATATATATATATATATATATATATATATATATATGTATATATATATATATATATATATATATATATATATATATATATATATATATATATATATATATATATATATATATATATATATATATATATATATATATATATTTATATAAATATATATATATATATATATATATATATATATATATATATATATATATATATATATATATATATATATATATATATTCATATAAATATATATATATATATATATATATATATATATATATATATATATATATATATATATATATATATATATATATATATATATATATATATATATATATATATATATATATATGTATATATATATATATGTATATATATATATATGTATATATATATATATATATATATATATATATATATATATATATATATATATATATATATATATATATACATATACACGTGTGTGTATAAATGCGTAATGACTTTTGGTTGGTATATATTTCCATATATTAAATGGTGTCCTATATTAATGGTAAACAGCCCCGTAAATGCCCATCCATCCATATTCTTCTTCATCTTGGATTTCAAAAATAAATATTTAATTAGATAATAATTAAAATGTATTTGTAGCATTATTGTCCTCAAGTATCCATTGTGTAGTATCTATATATTGGAGAATGTAGGTACTGAATGGACTAAGACAAGATTCGGATTTGCAACTAGCAAAACGTGTCTAATGCATTAATGGGAGAATTGACTGCAACGAGATCTAATCCTTTATAAAATAAAACAAATTTGCTTCAGCCACTTTTTATTGGTACACTTTATCCGACCGATTTCGACAAGACGTTGTCATCATCTGGGTTTATGTACTAAATTCTAAAACATTCTAATAAAAAGTAAACTCATCGCATAATTTAGAGATTTTGGAATTTAAAAAAGCGATAAAACAAAATTGAAATATTTTTAATAATGTTTTTGGGTGATTCCATTCGTAGCTCACAAATTTGTCATTCGGAGTTGACGTATTCGCTGTGCAATGCACAATAAAAACAACATTTATGATTTTTTTTAAATCATATTTTTATATTATTTTTGACTTCTCATCAAAGATGAAAAAGAATATGGAAGTTAGGGCATTTACGGGGCTGACGACCGTCATAGGCTGGTTTAAGTGATCACTTTACACACGTGTAACATTCACCAATTCTACCCATTATTGACAACCACATCACTCAAATTCTTGGAAGTTCTATATATATATATGAACCAATTTGGAAACCTTGTTCTTGAATCACTAGAACTTCACTAGAGACATCTATTGGTGAGATGTAAAGAAGCTTTTTATCATATATTTTTTAAATCATATTTTCATATGGTGTAGGGAGTGTAAAGGGTAATTAACTTTAACCTAACTATGAGTATTCCAATGTTTTAGAATTTAGTACATAAACCCTGATGGTGACAATGTTCTTGTCCAAACCGGTTGGATAAAGTGTACCAATAAAAAGTTGTTAAAACAAAGTTGTTTTATTTTATAATGTTTATAAAATGTGCCACAAAGTACCTGCGAAAAACATTCAAGAAAAGATCTAATCCTCATTATACTTAGTACATCATTATTCTCCTTACCCTTATCCGCACCTTATAGTGCATATGACACTTCACCAAATTGATGCAATGATAAATTTATAGATAATTATTTCAAGTCAAGGTGATCAGTCTTATGCTTAACGGAATTTAATATTAAGTATATTAACTATTGAGAAAAAAATCAAATTGTAAAGATTGAAAATCTAGATTGAAATCAAGAAACATTTCAAGTGTGAGATAACACTATCGATACTATTAAGAAAAGCGTGTTAAGATGATTTAGACAAGGGAAACCAATGAGCGATGAAAAATTAGTAAAATAAAGCGCTAAAAATAGAAGCAGAAGAAGACAAGAAAACTTATCCAAGTGTATTAAAAACTTGAAAGTGTTCATTCACAACATTTTGAGTGTGTCCAAATACTTGTTCACAAATCTAGATAATCTGGATATGTGTGTGATTATAATCCAGGATTCGGACCTCACATACTAATAAAAGAGTTTCTGCTCAATAAAAAGCTTTGTTTCATCTCACCAATAGATGTCTCTTGTGAAGTTCTAGCGATTCAAGAACAATGTTTAAAAATTGGTTCAAAATATACAATGTTTAAAATATATAGTTGTCAATAATGGGTATAATTGGTGAATGTTACACGTGTGTAAAATAATCACGTAAACCAGCCTATAACGGTCGTCAGACCCGTAAATGCCCAGACTTCCATATTCTTCTTCATCATTGATGAGATGTCAAAAACAATACGAAAGTGTTGTTCCGGCTCTTGACATGTTGTACATGTCAAGAGCCGGAATAATCCGGGCGTATGTGTGAGAAGTTGCATGAATTTGGAAAAGGCGCAGAATGTTTGCAAAGACAATTGTGTAAAATCATATTCTCTCTTCCTACTCCTGTGGGGAAGCGGAGTAGTGATCACTTTTTTTTATTTACTTATGTATTTGTCTTTTGAAATCTTACTTTTGCATCAGAAAGTAATGGCCAATATTTTACTTAAAAAATATAATCGATTTATATAACCCTTTGAGAATCGCGATGGAAGCACATTTGAAATATAAATGAATAGGGGCGTGCTATAAGGGATGTAACTATTACAATAGGATCCCAAGGGTTCCACCCATTAGTAATTCATAAGGCTGCATTAAAAAAGAAGTAAATTATCCACCAATGGCCATAAGGTTTACTTTTCAACCCCTTCGGTTATAGAACTGGTTTAACCTTCTACAGTCCAAATGCTGATGGGGTTTTTTTATATGATTCAGAAATCTGTTCGGGAAGGTTAATTTAACTTACATATATAAGACGAACTCAAAGAAAGTTCTTGATTTAAAAATAAATTGAACACGTCTCATGTGTTCTATTTGAACTCAACGTAAATGTGCATATGTATGTATGTACGTGTATGTTCAAATGTCAACAGCGCAAGTCATATATATTATTAACTTGTTCGGGCAGCGTTCATTTTGATAGAATATTTGATAATATATTTAACACTTGTTTAAAACAGTGACGACTATACCATTTGGGACGTCATTCATGTTCCAACATTAAAAAATATTGTTTTTATGTATATATATATATATATATATATATATATATATATATATATATATATATATATATATATATATATATATATATATATATATATATATATATATATATATATATATATATATATATATATATATATATATATATATATATATATATATATATATATATATATATATATATATATATATATACTTATATATATTTATAGAAAAAAAATATGTTAGTACATAGCTTTTCTGTTGTTTGGTTTTACATATTAACGTATTATTTTTCAAAATAACTTTTTTATTCTTTTTGACCCCTATCCGCAACCAGTAGTGCATAGGACACTGTATTAGATATGGCATACGCAATGGTAACTGAATTCGTTTTATGAAGGCAAGGTGATCATTTATGCTCTTCAGGTACCAGTTTAGGGTAATATTAAAATCACCCGATTCCTTTCCTTCTTTTTGTCTTCTTTCTGCTACTACAATATTTGCAACTGCATTTACTTCATAAATTTACCACCCTTTCTTACTTTTATTTGTGGAACTCTCTCTTATCCATCTTATCTATATTTAGAACATGATAACTCACCCTCCTTAAAAGGTAACAAAACGCAAAACCATTGATATATATTTTTTTCATTAATGTACGAATATCGAATAAAGGCATAATACAACAATTAAAGCAATAATTTATATAAGGGGCAGTTACAATAGGCAGCCCAGAGCTTTTTTCTATAGGCGTTTGTTTATTGTTACTTTTATTTCTCATTGTAAAAAATAACCAAATGAGCACTTGACTGTGAACAATAACTCTATATTATAGCCATTTATATTTCGTATCGCCATTGTCACAATTCGCGGAGTTGAAACAAAAGTGTTTGTAACGAACTATTCAATAGTACCGTTTAGTTGTTCTAGATTTCAATTGGATTTTAATTTCATAGGCACTAGACTTTGGTGATATAAAGTGAAACTGTTAACAATGTAATTCTGCTGTAATCAATTTGCAATTAGTGAAATAATATAATAATACACGAGACGTTCAGCTTGTTGATTGTAATTTCTTTCAAGTAATATTACAAGTACTTTTGCGTGAGAAAAGCTCCATTCACACAACTTAAATCACGAAATATTTCTCTTTTTAAAAAGCTCTCATATATTGTGTACTTAGTTACATAATTTTATATCGACCCTTTGCTGGGAAATGGTAATACATAGGTGTCAAATATGTACGTTTTTATTTATTGTATTAATATATATTTTTATTTATTTCATTTCTATACATGTGTATATCATGTCATGGTAAATGCATTCATTTATATTTATTCAAAATACAAACTTAAATTCCTACAAAGACAGCCCGTGCGTGGTCAAACAATATAATACAATATAATATACATTGTGAAATTACACTAATTTTACTGATTTCGAACGAGATAGGTGGAATAATAAAATAAATAAGAATAAATTAATGAGAAAATTTAAAATCCATTCATATATATATATAAAATGGTGGAAAAACAAAATAAACTATAATAAAAATGTAACTTTGTTTTAAAATCACTATTAATTATTTATTATAACTTAATTTTAATGTCTACCGGTTTTAAAGCTAACCGCCTCTTTATCAAGGCTGATTAATATTAATAAGTATAATCAGTATTAATCAGTCTTGATAAAGAAGCGGTAAGCTTAGAAACCGGTAGACATTATAATTAAGTAATAATAAATAATTTATAGTGATTTTAAAACAAAGTTACATTTCAATTACAAAATGGAAAATCACAGAGGTGCTTCAAACGTAAATTATAAAATAAATATATTTTAAAAATAATTAAGAAAAATTGTTTAATACGGATAGGTAAAATAAAAATGTTGGCACCTGTAGGAAAATTGATTCAATGAATTTCAATTTTTCAATGAACGTCAATTTAAAAATTCAGTGGTAAACGATAAGGTAATTGATAAGGGATCAATCATCTTATCGAATCATCAACTCGTAATCTTCAAGAAGAGATCGCATTAATTCATCCGATGTACAATCCAATGCAAAAAGAATTATCTCGAAGTAAGGAGGCTTGAGCTAGTCTTGTGTCTTCTTGTATATATGATCTTTTTTGATTAGATAAAATGATCTGAAAATAGGAAGCTAATGTTCTTTATAGTAAAAATGTAAATATTCGTTTGCTCAAAACCTCAAATCTCCTCAAGTTATATGCCAATTGCTTTAAAATAAAGAGTTGCATTCAAATACGCATGTGATCCGAATGCAGATAAAAGTGCAGTATCTTATATTTTCATAGCTTTAAATGAGCTTAGCAAAGAAATTCATACTTGTAATATTATATTTTCACCTTTTTTCCTCTATTGATTTATTCATAATTTAACATGCTTCTTCCTCTAATTCAATGTTAAAATCTATAAATTTATTTCTCCATATAACACTGTTTTGTATTTCTACTAATTTCATTTCTAAATTATCGATAATCAGTCTATTGAAGAAACTCAACTCATCTTCTATTTAGCTCTATCTCAACTTATGGTATTTGTAGAGTATTAGGGCCAGCTCTCCTCATTTTCAGATTGTAGGTCCTTTTATCATATACAACGTCACCTAGATCATGCCTTCGAATCATGTAGCATCCATGAATTTTTGGTCTTCCTCTAGATGTCTTTCGAGGAAGATCCATAGCGATCGCTTGGTTTACAATATTTTCAGGTTTATTTATATATTTGGCGTTTAATTTTTAGTCAATTTTTATTTTTTATATTAAATGTTGAAATCAAACACTATTTTTTAAAAGTATTTTATTGTTTAAAAATATATAAAAATGAATTTCGCAATCATTTCGCCTTGTTATGAATGTCATTTTCTTGTTCAAACAAATGTCTTATTTTCGTTTTTATTTATTCGGAAATTGTAGAGCTTACATATAAAAAAATGATATAATAAACAATAGTTACATTAACAATAATAAACATTACATTACATTAACAATGGTTACTTTAATAAAAAAGCCAATTAAACAATTCCACATTTATGTTATTAAACTATTAAAAAACATTCAGAGATTAAAAAAAGGATATTATATAAAATAATAGATTTAGCAGGAAGGAAAAGGATGTCATATTCAAACGAATATTTTCTACAACATTTTGAGTGTGTCCAAATACTTGGTCACAAAATCTGGATTATTTCCAATTACAGGAGTTATTTTCATATTATTTTTTAACATCTCAGCAAAGATGAAGAAGAATATGGAAGTCTGGGCATTTACGGGGCTGACGACCGTCATTGGCTGGTTTAAGTGATCACTTCACACACGTGTAATATTCACCAATTCTACCCATTATTGACAACCACACTACTCAAATTCTTGGAAGTTCTATATATATGAACCAATTTAGAAACCTTGTTCTTGAATCACTAGAATATTTTCTGGTTCTCTACGTCCTATGTGCCCTACCTTACTAAGAAACTCAACTCTAAAGATTTAAATTCAATTATGTATGGGGATATAAATTTAAGGGCCTTAAAGGGACCCTAAATCTAGATTAACATCATTGCGATAGTAATTATGATAAGTTCGGGGTTCGAAACTTAATACTCGTTAAAAGTCTGTTGCTACATCGCTCTACGCGCGAGGTATAATAGTCCACAATGGTTATAGGTCTCGGATTCCAATCTGGCGGTGTCATATTTTGACACAACGTGTCATTAGAATCGCTGCTACTTCCTCCGTTGTATGTAATAAAATGGAGCGATAAAAATTGAATGCAGGTTCTCATGTTACTGCTAATATTAAAAGATTTAAAAAGAATGTCCAAAATTCGAAAACGATGAAAAAAATATATTTCCGTCAAAGATTATGCTTAAGTTAATGGGTTTTTTTTTAAGAATATAAAATGTGTTAAAAAATCAAAAATATGTTTTGAGAAAAAACGTTACTCTAAAATTTAAAAATAATGAAATCATTTTGAGAAAAATGATTTATTTAATGACAAATTTATATTTTTAAAATCTGACATATTTAAAATAAATAATGAAAATGCCCCTGTGTAATAGAAATCTTATAATGATTAATTTTTTTTAAGTTCAATTTTTTTTTATATTTACTCTAAAAATAGGTTTTTGATGTAGAAATATGGAAATCTGTATACTTAAAGGATTAAGATCTGCCCTTGGATGGTTTAAACGGATCACTTTTTACTCTATGTAACATTTACTATTCTATCAATTGTAAAACTTAAGTTTAGCATTAGTGGACACAAATTTGGACAAATTTGAAATATTAATTTAAAAAACTATGTTTTTTTAACCTATTCATTTGTTTTAAAATTAAAAACATTTTTTTTATAAAACTATCCATATTATTTTTAAAGTTAAATAAATGTTTAAAAAATATTTTTTCTTGGTAACACGTTGAATTTTGGAATACTCTCTTGAGCGATTCTAGAGTTCATTTCATTGCAATAAAAAAGCTATTCTACTATACACAACAAAAGCCTCGCAATTAAGTTCATAAAGGATGAATTCAACACCAATTTATACGTAGTCGTTCGGTGCTTACTTTGTAACGTTAGCTGAAGCAATTTGGTTTTTTAAAAGATTTATGTATAATACACACCCCTAGAAAAACTACAATAAATTTTGTAGAATCGACACTTTAAAGAAGCGTGAAAGTTTTTTCATATATTTATAATGAAAAACTGTAGAAAAATATTTTATCTAAGCTATTTTCATTCAAATTAAGTAATTCCACTTCAATGAATTAATTTACTTGGTAATTATAAGTTTTATTTAATAAAAAGTTTTTCGACACGTGCTTCGATGCATTCCGCACCATTTTGAATGATGCATATATAAAAAGATGCGGAATGCATCGAAACACGTGTCACAATAAATTTCAAGCTTATGTTGTATTTGTAAGTAAAACAATTTTTTTTTTTAAATCGTAAAAGTTTCCTGTTCGCTGCAGACATACAGTGAAACAAAATTAATGAAGGTGTGCTTTAATGCTACTTAATGCTTTAATACTCTGGCCAATATCTGTACCCGACGGATTCTCCAGTTCTTTGGACACGTTGCGCGTGGCAACGAGGATAGCCTGGAACGACTAGTTGTGATCGGTAGCCTGGAGGGAAAGAGAGGGAGAGGAAGATCCCCACACGATGGACCGATCAAATTAAGGCAGCAGCAGGCACCTCAGTGGTTGGAGCGCTACGTGCAGCGCAGTCAAGGGATAACTGGAGAAGAGTCATTGCTTCTGCTAGGGTCACAGCCCTCAGCAATGAGGATTAAGACGGAGAAGAAGAGCTTTAATGCTACGTTAAAAATATTTTTAATCACTAATTGTATTTTTTATGCACTAAAAATGTTAATTATTGCTTTTTCATTTAATTTTTAGGACTTCATTTTTAATTAAAAATTAAATGTTAAAATCAAGCACTGATTTTCTTAGGTCTACTAAATTGTATTTTATTGTTAAAAAACACATCAAATTTGTGACAATTGATCCGCCTTGTTATGGCATTTTCAAACGAATGTTACTTTCAAACAAAATGATCATCACAAATTTTGATTCATGTATTTTCAACAATTTAATACAATTAACTATAGTCAAAAAATCAGTGCTTGATTTTAACATTTAATATATTAACTAATAAATCTTTACAACATTTTGAGTGTGTCCAAATACAAATCTGAATAGTCTACAGTGATAGGAGTTACTTTTAATATTATTTTTTGACATTTATTTATTTTTTTTAAATATTTGTAACACAAACGTTTAATATTTTCGACCTAACCAACCAAATATTATATTTATATTGAAGGGGTTATTTTACAAAGGAGAGATAGTATGCCAAGATAAATTGATATAATTCAATCCTTACTCCGTTTCTGCTTTGCTTAATGTTGACTAATTAAATTTGGTTTTAACAATAATTAGATTGATGACTGTGAAGGCTCACTGCTAGGTTTTCTTCTAAGTAATCTTTCAAGATACCTGAGTGAACAAAGAGAATCCATAAAAGTTGAAATTGATTCATTAACGCCATTAGGCTGACGACTGCGAACAATTTCAGGTTGGATTTATGAGTTTAGCATAAGAAATAAAAATAAACTAGCTTTTAAATCCCACAGAGTGTTTAATTCGAAGTTTTGAGAAATTTGTAGCCACGATGTGTTTTTCTTTCACGTTCAACGTTAAAATAATTTTTAAAGCTTTCACTAAGAGCGAAGTTTAAAAAGCTTTAGCAAATTAATTTTAGGATAAAATGGCGTAAATAACTAAAGTTAAGTAAGAACTTACGAGAAGTAATAATTTATTAACTACTGCTACTATTATCATTACTCCGTTTCCCCGCAGGGGTGCGCAGAGAGGAAGGAAGCCACACTCTTCTGTCTTGACATACACATCTAGCTTTTTCACATCCATACATCTAGTAATGCATGCCCTCCAATTACGCAGACTTTTGACACCACCAGATTTTCGGTTCTGATTTTCTGGTCGTGTCAAGTCTTTTTCGGCCGTCCTCGTTCTGTTCTCCCGTTCGCATTCGCCAAATATACTTCCTTAGTCATTCTCTCGCTGTCCATTCGCTCCACATGTTTGATAAAACTTTCAAACAATACAGATATCCTGAAAAAGACGAAATAAATTATTTCGAATTTTTTACATTGTAATAATATTATTAACTGGTATCCTTACCGTTCATCGTTTTCTTTGTGTAATGCCACTCAAAAATTCTACTTTAAGACTACCGGTTTCAGAATTATCATTCGCTCGTCAGGTCAACTATTAGTCTGGTCCCTCGCGCAGTTGATCGCTTAATGAATTGGGTGATTACGAGTACCCCCTTAAAAATATTTTATATTAAATTATTTATAAAAAAACTCTTATCCGAATTTCTTAAAAGCCATAAAGGTGTTTAAAAAAGCAATGTTCAGAAGCAGATTGAACCTGCATTTACCATATTACAGTCATTCATAAATACTCTTACCGCAGAACATAATATGTACTTACGCACTTGAACTTTAAAAAGGGATGTTTTTGTTGCGGGGATCCTTTCAGGGATCAATCGTCGCCTGTGGATCTTGCTGATCGAGTTTACTTTGTGCTTTTTCAAGGGGATGTTTTTTATATTATTTCATGTTTAACATTTCACTCGAAATGTTATTGTTACGATTGTGGTTGGTAAATGGTGAGTTATTTCCGCTACCCTGTTCGGTTCAGAACATAAAGAATATAGGAACATATATTTTATGTACATATGCCATATAGTATATCGCTCACTCCTTTCAAGAACGTCATAAATCAAAAATCGTCAATTTTCAGTTGTGCATGTTCTCTGAATGCCCAGAAAATGTACTATATCCCAGCAAAAGCGGCATAATTTTAACTAAATATTTACCCGCAACAGGGCAGAAACGGTTGTTTTTGCATTTTGAAGAAAAGGTATTGTTTTGTTATTATTTTTAAATAAAATAAATATTTTTCGAATGGAGAAAAAACCTTCAGGTTTTACCATAAAAGATCTGTTGCACAGTAAAAAGATCAATAAGTGGCTTGATATTCATTTTTAATACATTTCATTTTATTTTCAAACTTTAAAAACGATCTCCTGGAAAATCAAGTTTTTTGATTTATGACGTTCTTGAAAGGAGTGAGCGATATATGAGTTAGACACACAAAAATTTGTTGAAAATAAAATAAAAATATCCCTATTTTTTATTGAAATATGATTTATTATTCTACAGATTTTTTTTTGAAATCGTCTCTTGATTTGTATTACAAAATAACTTAAGCATGAATATAATTTATATATATTCATATGTATCTTCGTCTTTAAAACCTTATCCGCACCCTAATGGTATAAAGGACACTGTATCATATAAGTTAAAACATGAGGGCTAGGTAATTAGCCCTCCACTTTAGGTACCAGTCCAGAGTAATATTGAGTAAATATTCGAGTGAAAAATCAGTTATATTTATTTGACCCCTTCCAATGGGAATCGAACCCGGGACCTCCAACACGGTAGCCAAACGCGCAAACCACTACATTATGAAGCCAGATAGATATAACGCGATAAAATATAATAATCATCAGCCACTTGTATCATCTTCTTCTTCTCTAGCCTTCTGTTCTGCACTGCTGGATATAGGCCTCTTCCGTACCCACTTCCTTCGGTTGGTTGCTGTTAGCAGCCAGTTTAAACCCCCCACAGCGGCTATGTTGTCGGACTATCTTTTTTGGGGTCTTCTGATACCTTTTTTATTCTTTCAAAGTATTCTTCAAAAATCTTTAAAAAACTGGGATCCTTCTTGTGGGGTCCCGTCTTGAAATTTGTCCCGCCCATTGCCACATGAGTCTTGCTACTCAATCCATGATACCCGCTATTTCGGTTCTGTTTCTGATTTATTTATTTATTCATTATCAACCACTTGTATAGATACATATTTTGTGGTATGCACTGCACGAGGTACAGGAAAAACGCGGTTGTTAAATGGAGAGAGCAAACAAAATGGAACCAAACGGAACCAAACCACCACTCTATGTTGAGCATTTTGACTGACATATTCAAGTGCCTGTGACATTAATTGGATACAAGGGAACACGAATATGTGGCATATTGTAAAGCGTTTTAAAATTTATAAAATTATGACAGGACTTGTTTATTATACTCTATAATAATTATAATGCATTAGGGGTAAGAATCTTTTATTCGCAATACTTTATAACTACTCGTATTTTAAGTTAAATAATAATATTTCAGTTTTTTTACATTATAAAGGTTATACAAGGCTTCCATTATTCTTATGCAATTTTCCGTGTATTTGCAAAATACTCTGAAAATCACATCTTAAAATACTTTACAAGAATTTAGGAGAGTTTTGCCATATCGCTCACTCCTTTCAACAACGTCATATATCAAAAAACTAGATTTTTCAGGAGATCGTTTTTAAAGTTGAAAAATATATTGAAATGAATTAAAAATAAATATCAAGCCACTTATTGAACTTTTTATTGTGCAAGAGATCTTTTTAGGTAAAATCTGAATGTTTTTTCTCCATTTGAAAAATATTTAGTTTATTAAAAAAAATTATTAAACAATATATTTTCTTCAAAATGCAAAAGCAATACTTTCTGCCCTGTAGCGGGTAAATATTCATTTAAAAATATATCGCTTTTGC